>NC_027748.1:36653496-36666355 GCF_000695525.1 Brassica oleracea var. oleracea | reverse complement strand
CCTACGTGGTATTTACGACGATTTCATCCTACGTGGTTTTTACGACGAATTCATCCTACGTGGTATTTACGACGATTTCATCCTACGTGGTTTTTACGACGAATTCATCCTACGTGGTATTTACGACGATTTCATCCTACGTGGTTTTTACGACGAATTCATCCTACGTGGTATTTACGACGATTTCATCCTACGTGGTTTTTACGACGAATTCATCCTACGTGGTATTTACGACGATTTCATCCTACGTGGTTTTTACGACGAATTCATCCTACGTGGTATTTACGACGATTTCATCCTACGTGGTTTTTACGACGAATTCATCCTACGTGGTATTTACGACGATTTCATCCTACGTGGTTTTTACGACGAATTCATCGTACTTGGTATTTACGACGATTTTGTCCTACGTGGAATTAACGAGTCCCGCGTTCTTTTTTTTTATATTTCGTCGTTATTTCCTCGTTGACCTACGAGTCCTTTACGACGATTTTTTGTTTGTGGAATTAACGAGTGTTATGTTTAAATCCCTAGAATCCGAAACCCCCAAACCCCATATTCCTTATTTTCTACTTCATATATTCCAAACCTCATCTTTATTTCTATTCCAAACCACAATTCCCACATTTGCTTATTCATAAAACAAACTCCCAGCATTCCCTTATTCATAAAACAAACCTCACATTATCTTATTCATAAAACAAACTCCCTCATCTTATTCATAAAACAAATACATCAATCGGATACATCGACATTCTCGTCATCACTAGAAACATCATCATTTTCATTAAACTCGTCTTCAACAGCTTCGTCTGTGGCATCATCGGTAAGATCTTCGTACTCGTGATTATGCGGATCAATGAGAAGGATGTCATCAATTTCTTGTTCAGGTTCCTCGACTTCATTTATCTGTTCTTCTTGCAATGGTGGTTCTTCTCCACTGATGATTCGTCCTCGAGGTGTAACTTTGATCACTGCTAACCAATTTATACCTGAATCTCTCATCCGAGGGTATGGAAGGAAGCTAACTTGGTCTGCTTGTGAAGCTAAGATGAAAGGCTCGAATTTGTTGTACCTTCTTCCACCGTTGACATCAACTACACCGAATTTGTTAGACCGAACACCTCTGTTGACGACGGGGTCGAACCATTCACATTTGAAGAGGACGCATTTCAGCTTCAGTATCCCTGGAAATTCGACTTCAATAATCTCCGTCAAGATCCCGTAGAAATCTGTTTCCCCTTTCACACATATTCCATAGTTACTGGTCGCCCGCTGTCTACCATAGTCATATGTATGAAAAGTATAGTCTCGTGTGAAATACATCTGTGATGTGGTGACCTTTACAAGTGGAGATTGAATTACTTCGTGTAACCACTTAGGATAATCTGCATCGTCGTCGTCATAATCAACCTGCAAAAATAAAGAGAATGTTAATGAAATACAGATAATGTATGAAATTTTTTTTAGTTAATACCTGATTCCGCAACCACTTAATGAAGTGTTGATCTTTCCTTTTGTCTACGTCACTTGTGGATATACCAGGAAATGTTTCTTCGACTTGAGAAACAAATAGGCTGTAAAATCACATTTTATAGGAATGAATCTCTCGCAATTATACAATTAATTATACTTATATGTGTTTCGAAGTGTCAATATATGTTACCTTTCAAAATAACGCATCAATGGATCTTCGCAATTGAGTAGAATATAGGTGTGTGCACTATGAGCGTCTTGTTCACTCGACCACCAAACCTCTTTAGACTTTCCACCGAGTCGCCCAATCTGGCTAAAGATGTCTGGAACACCAGCAACTGCATATGTTGGCGCAACACCACCATCATCATATCTTCTTGGAGCTCTTCTCCGTGTACGTACTTTTGACGCAAAGTAGTACGATGTGAAGTGAGAAACTTCTTCCGTCAAACTTCCAGCAATTATAGAACCTTCAACTTTGGCGAGGTTCTTTGCTTTTCCCTTCAAATATTTCATGGCTCGCTCATACTGATACATCCATCCGTAATGTACAGGTGCACGAAGCAATGCCTCATATGGGAGGTGGACAGCTAGATGCTCCATGACGTCAAAAAATCCGGGAGGAAATATCTTCTCCAAGTTGCACAATAAGATGGGAATGTTCTCCTGAAGCTGTTCCACGACTTCTTCTTTAAGAGTGTGTGCGCTCAGATCCCTGAAAAATGTTCCAATGCCTTTTATATTCGAAAAAAAATTAAACACATTGTTAGTCATATATTATTTTGTAAATTATTGTGATATAATACACTACGTACCTGCAAGTGCTTCATGTACGTTTGTTGGAAGTAGCTCCGCAAATGCAAAGGGCAGTAGTCGTTGCATAAATACATGACAATCATGACTCTTCATCCCGGAGAACTTTTGACCCTTTTCAACACATCTAGAGAGATTCGAAACATACCCATCGGGGAACTTCACTTCTGATGCCACCCAGTTGAACAACACCGACTTTTTTTCTGAAGATAATCTGAATATCGGAACGGGAACTTGTCCATTGCTTTTAATATGTAACTCGCTTCTTGAGCAAATATCCGGCAAGTCCAACCTCGATTTTATGTTGTCTTTTGTCTTCCCTGGGACATTCAATATTGTATTCATGATGTTCTCAAAGAAATTCTTCTCTATATGCATCACATCGAGGTTGTGGCGCAGAAGAAGATCCTTCCAATATGGCAACTCCCAAAATATACTCTTCTTGTGCCAGTTGTGATGAACACCGTAAGAATCTGGCATATTACGAGGGACATGCCAATTACCACCCCAACGAACTGTTTCGTTAGCTCCGTAGTAGTCGATTTGCGCTTCAATTTGTTCTCCAGTTAGATATGGAGGAGGAGTGTCTCTCACAACCCTTTTGTGCCTAAACAAATTCTTGTTTCTTCGGTAAGGATGGCCAATGTGAAGAAATCGACGGTGACAATCAAACCAACTTGTCTTCCTACCATTCTTCAGTTGAAACGCATCTGTCGTTCCATTACAATATGGACAAGCTAATCTCCCATGTGTAGTCCATCCAGACAACATCCCATAGGCAGGGAAATCACTTATGGTCCACAAAAGCATCGCTCGCATCGTAAAATTCGTCTTCGTTGAACAGTCATACGTCCTCACCCCTGTTGACCACAAATCCTTCAACTCTTTTATCAGTGGTTGTAGGAAAACATCCAGGGACCTTTTTGGATGGTTCGGACCAGGTATTAATATGGTCAAGAATAGTAACTCCCGTTGCATGCACATCTCCGGTGGCAGGTTGTATGGAGTAAGAAAGACTGGCCACAATGAATATTGTCTCCCTGACATTCCGAACGGACTAAATCCATCTGTGCATAATCCGAGATACACATTCCGGATATTGCTAGCGAAATCTGGATGTACTTTGTTGAAATGTTTCCAGGCTCTTGCATCTGATGGATGAGTCATCTCACCATCCGTCTGAGTATGCTCGGCATGCCATCTCATCTTTCCAGCAGTGTGCTCTGATTGATACAATCTTTTCAATCTGTCTGTAATTGGTAGGTACCACATCCTTTGGTACGGTACCCTATTACGTCCTCGTCCTTGCGGCTTGAATCGTGGCTTCTTGCATAATCGACATTCTTCTAGCTTCTCATCATCTCCCCAATAGATCATGCAGTTGTCGATGCAAACATCTATCATCTCCGAAGGCAACCCAAGACTATAAACCAGTTTCTGAATCTCATAATAAGAATCAGCAGACACATTGTCTTCCGGCAAGTACTCTTTAAACAAGTCCGCCCATTCGTTCATGCAACTTTCAGGTAGATTGTGATCAGTTTTAATATTCATCATTCTAGCAGCTAACGACAATTTAGAGAGACCTTCTCTACAACCACTGTAAAGTGGTTGATTCGCCGCGTTTAACATTTCGTAAAACTTTTTTGCATCTATATTAGGTTCTTCATCTTCATCATGAGCTACGAATGCATCAGCTACCATATCATGAACCCTATCATAATCTACCATCTCCTCTTGCTGGTAACTATGTTCATTATGCAAATGATGATCAACCGGTTCTTTTTCCTGAAAATTGCTATTACTACTACTAGCTTCATTCTGATCATAATTAAAACCTTCTCCATGTTGAAACCATATATAGTAATTTGCCGTGAAACCTCTATTTATTAAATGCTTCCAAACATTTTCACGGTTTGCCAGTTTCGAATTGTTGCATTTCCAACAAGGACAGAACATCTTACCACTTTCTTGGGCGAGCGGTGTTGAATCTGCTTGATGCATAAATGTCTCCAGACCCGCAAGGTATTCTTTCGTCACTCTCCCGTTAGCATCTCTATGCATATACATCCACTTCCGCAACTCGTAAATATTCCCGGAGCCAGCCATTTTTTTTTCTTTCACGTTTTTTGTTGTTGGTGTGTTTAAAATGATGTTCAAACATCCATATTTATAGGAAAATTCGAATCTGGTAGTTGTAATTTTGCTATGAATTTACGACGAAAATTAATTAGGTGGGCAAAAAAAACGTGTAACACCTATAAAGTTGGTGGATTCAAAAATTTCCTCGCTAAATACACGTAAACTATTCCCTCGTAAATACCACGCAAAGTTTACGTCGTATTTACGAGGAAATAGTTTTTCCTCGTAAAATACTCGTAAAGTTACATCCACTTTACGACGAAATATTTTTGTCGTTACGTTACGAGGAAATAACGATGACTTTAGTTTTTCACGTAAATTCGTCGTAAACTCGACGCAAATTTACGAGGATTGTTTTTCCTCGTTAATTTTCGTCGTTAACCATGTGTTTTCTTGTAGTGATAGTCAGTTGATCTTGGAATTCAGAACCACACAAACATTTTAAAGTAAATTTCAATAAATGTTTTTATAATTTGAGAATTATATAACTTATGTATATTAATTTTAAAATGTTTGAAAATGATAAGAATTTTTTTATTTTTATTGTACTTTACCCAGGACCGACCATGTTCCCTGTCCTTAAACTAATCCTATCGTTTCTCGGTTGTCTAACGTATAGTACAAAGCAAAGTAGTTTGGATTCTAGATGCATGAACCTCGAACCCTAGTTGGTCTAATAAGAATTTAAGTGGGTCCCGACAACGTTTCATAGATTGAAAGAATGTATACTATTAGTTTCGCGAGATTGTCTATTTGTTTCACGTTTAATTAGAATCAATAGTACTACTCGTCGCTTTTATTCGGTGTGATTGATAATTTACTCATATTTAATTAACCGAAATAATATCATCGAATGATGTTTATCTTACTTAAACTAATACTATACATCATGATAATGTTCAGACCGTATCGAGATAATAACCTATCATGTAGTACTCAGACTCAAGTCAGTAAGGTCCCGTCTCGATTGATTTTTTTTTTAGTTGCATTTTCTACATATATCACAATATCATAAATAGGATGACATAGAGTACAATAGCTTTTCTCTAGCAGTTTCAATCGTTATCCTTTTCTCCCCACTTGTAAGATGTAAGATCCGTACGTGCGTGTATTAATAATACGTAGGATATGGTTAAAGTATAGAGTATGATACATTTATATTATATTGTCAAATACAATGCATATGCATGTATTACCCACAACCATTTTCTATTTATTTTGTCTTTTTCGGCGATCAGCCAATCAATGTAAACTTATTTTCTTAAAATATCGTGGAGGCAATCATTTTCAGTGCATTTTGTTTTATACTAACCAGAAATTTGAATCTTAAATTATATTTTATGATGTTTAAAAAATAATTAATTGCCTCTTTCACCTTGTACCAGTACTAACAACCATAATAGAAAACCGTTGTCCCTTTCTTGTAGTTGAAGAAAAAAACTATTATAGTATTTTCAGTTTCAGAAGTAAAAAGATTGTAAACCTATATAGTATCTACATTCACCTTATGCAAAATCAATCATCTTAAATTTATAAAATCACGACAAATCATCTACTCTCAGTCTCGGTTTATGTTAGTGACATTAGCCTGTTCTTTTGGTGAACGCCGAGACCAGCAGTAGCGACTAAAAATTACAGTGCGACGGAAGCAAATTTAACTGGTACGGAAAATTAAAATAGCCGCTAATAAACTGCCGTAACTATAAAATATGGGAAGCAGATGACGCTGAAATATTTAATGTTATTTTACTCTTCACGATCAGCTGGCGGCGAGAAAAATAGGCTGGCGTTGTTTCATGAATGTTGTGCTAGGCTGTGTGTTTGCCATGGTAATAGTTTAAATTTTCAGTCGCTGCCGCTGATTGCGGTGTTCACCTGAAGAACATGACTATATTATGAGGCTAAATGAGTCTTGTCACATTTTTTTCTTCTTCATCTTATTGCAAGAGAAGCTAAAATGCGAACTGATAGCCTACCCTATCATGCAGTATAAAGCACTAAGGCATGTGTTTTTCTTTTTTTGTGCTAAACGTAAACGAATAGGACCTAAGTGAACCTATGAATGAACGAATCATATGTCACTCACAACAATATAATGGGCCAAAAACTACGATTCATTAAAAGACGAAAAGGCCGAATTTAGCAACGAGTCGAGTTAGACATACTTCACTGACCCAAAAACAATAGTTCAATTTTCCGAGAGCTCACCTTACCAATTAGTTGTCTATAACCAATTAGTTTTCTATAAGCTAGATGATCGGATCCAGATTTATGTTTTTTCTTTCTAATTGGGTTCCATAAGACATGTTGATCAATGGTTGATATCCTTATTAATAATATACTGTAATTAGCATTTTTATCAGGACATAATATTATAAGGAACATGAAGGATGGTTTCACAATTAGGAAACCCTCCAGGATCCACTCACGTGCTTGTGCAAGGAGTTCAAACGAGGCAAAGAGAAAAGGTTGTCACTCTGGATATGGTAAAAGGTCTCACGAGATTTCCTACCTGAAAGATCCTTTTGTCGTGTATTGTCTTTTGAAAACCACTTCAATGTTTCTTGGTTTTTAGGCAAGAGACGGACCAAGGTCTTGTTGTGGATAAGGAGAACGAGGGTGTCGAGGCGTTTTCTTAGCAAGTTCCGTGAGACAAACAAGATCGAGAGGCACATCTACCGCGATATGTATACATAAAAGCCAAGCGTATAAAAAGAGAGGAGATGGTGGATCGTAACAGATGATCGGTTCACCTCTTGGCATTAGTCGGAAAGTATTTCAAACTCGGGTCAGGCAGTGTGGTAGCTAGTCCACTCCGTAGCACTACGTGCGTTCCTCCCGAGACCGACCAAATCAGCCGATAAGATTTATCAAAAAAAAAAAAAAATAAATAAAGAGAGGAGATTGTATAAAAAGAATAACAGTAACTTTTTTAGGTCACACAATTCAATCATGTGTATCATAACTCAAAAATACAAATATAACAAATTAAAAAACAACAGTTCTGTGTGGTTGGAGAAAAAATAACAATCAATATAATTCCAACTAGAATTTGATTTGCGCACGGCGCACCGCAATGTTTTATATTATTTATAGATCAAAGTTAAGATTGATTATCCTTTTTCTGTTCTTGCATGGTTTGGTTGTTCATAACGCTATTGAATATTCAAATAACCAAAATGATATATGTTATATAAGTCATTTGTTATTTGATATAAGTCATTTGTTATTTGATAATATTTTACAAAATGGACAATTTTCTATCGTATTTGTTTATAAAGCATAGTATATTTGTACAGATCAATACATCTATCTTTCAAAAATATACACGTTTCACATAGCAAATAATATGCTATACTTTTTATTTATACTAGGTATAATTTTTCCGTGCGCATGCACATGGTACAAAATATTTAGTATTTACAAAATAAAATAAAATTATTAATATTCTATTTTAATTTTAATTATTTTCTCATTTATATGTATGATTTATTTTAAATAATATTATATTGTTTTAATTAAACATAACATGTAATTTAGATATATAATAATTCAGTTATTACTTGGATATATTGAATTGTATTTACTTCTCGAAGTTTAACCATGGAATTTTTTATGCTAAATATATTAAAATTTTAATTATTTTTTTTGAATTTAGAATTTTGATTTAGCGCATAAAATATTAGATTGTTTAAATATTTTGTGAGTTATATTGAATTACACATATTTCATCAAATGGAGGCACAATTAGTTCTGATTATAGTTAACCTAAATTTGATTAATTTTATTTATTGCATTAGTTATGTTCTTCATCTTAAATATGTATATATATATATATATATTTGTAAACTCTTTTGTTTAATTTTATATTTGTGGATTTGTAAAAATAGTAGCAAAATTTAAATGATAATAAGTATGAAGTTTTATAAACAAATTTTACCATTAAGTTTTTGAAAATTCATGACCATATAACAATATTTACAAAAATAATATTTTTTTTGGTAAATTCTAAGCAACTTTATACTTTAGATGTATAAAATCTAAATTAAATAATATTCTAAATAATTTTAAGATTAAAAATTCATATTGGTTTATGCATTCTTATAATAGGTATATATATTGAGTTGTACAAATATATAAAAAATTAAAGATAAACATAATAATATTAAGCATTAAAGAATTTTATTAGGTTTGATTAAAGTTTGTAGATTTTTTATTTATGTAGTTTGATAAAATCATATATAAAATGTAAATGAAAACTAACAAAAACTTATGAAAAATGAATAAACATCTGAATAGTATAAATTATGAAATATGTTTAGTTCATCAATGATATTATAGTATATGTTATTAAATTACTTTTGTAAGAATCTAAGAAAATAGGCTGATATAAATATTTTTTTTTTTTGTAACTGAAATATTTTTATTAAATTTAAAGTATATATTTTGTTGTTTAATATTATGTTTTAAAGAGATGATTATTTTTTTAAACATCAAAACTGTTTTTCTTATACTTTCTTTTTTGTAAATCACATTATATATAAAATATATTTCCCTAAAATATGTTTATTTCCTTATTTGTAAATATATTTTTTATTATATGAATATTTAATTTTATCATAAATTTTATTTGGAAATATATAAAAAAGAAAATAAATTAAAATTTTAATTGGAAAAAATTATAAAATATTTTTCTATAATGACAATTATATATAATATTTAAATTCATTAAATATACCTCTGTAATTAACCATCGTAAGAATTAACGTGAACGCGGTATGAAACTAACTTCTCAATAATATTATAGAGTTATCTATATGGATCACAACCTTATTTATATGCCAAATAATTTCAACACTTGTAACACTTAAAAACATAATTAATTTAAAATATTAAGAATGAAATATTAAAGTTGAGAATTGTTTTTCATAAACTGTAGAATTTAATTTGTATATAATACTTTATAAATTTTATTAATTGTAAACTAAATTACTAACTTTAATTTTGGATTTTTATAATTTAATATATTTTCTAATTATTAGATTTATATGAAATTAGCTAGCATATAAAGTTTTCAAAATAAATTCAAACTTAACATGTATATATTCCCCTTTAAGCATTATTTTTTTTCCATTAATCCAATACTTATTTTTATTAAAAGAAAATGAATATCTTTTTACATCTAGTGTTAGTAATTTTAATTACAAAAGAAAAGATGAAAGCTCAAAAAAAAAAAAAAAAAAAAACTTAGCAAAGTGAAGTTCAAACCATATAAAAACAAAGACCAACGTGAGCTTATAAAAGTTGAATCGAACCAAACCAAGAGAAAATATTTAAAGTCCAAATCCAAACCACCAAACTCAACAATCACTTTAAGCCCATACTTCTCTCTCAACGTCCTCTAGCTTCTTCTACCATTTTGCATGTTGTGTTGTTCTTCTCGCTTCATCCTCCGCCCAATACCTGAGAGAAAGAAGAATCAAAATCGTAAATGACCTCCAGAGCAGATCCATCTACATTTAATTTCCATGCTGGTCTGAATCAAGAAGAAACGGCTGCCATCGAGGAGTATGGCTTCTTAGTTGGAGCTCTTCCTATCAGGTATCTCGGGCTACCTCTAATGAGCAGAAACTGAAAGTCTCAAAATATTCACCTCTGCTTGATAAGATAACATCGAGGTTTCATTCTTGGGCAACAAAATCTCTATCCTATGCGGGGCGTCGTCTCTTAATATCAACGGTGATTAATGGAACAGTCAACTTTTGGACATAAACTTATGTGCTCCCTAAAAGTTGTATAAAGAAAATTGAAACTCTTTGCGCCCAATTTCTTCGGTCTGGGAATATCGAGCACAAAGGTCATGCAAAAGTGGCTTAAACATCTGTTTGCCTGCCAAAATCAGAAGGAGGCTTGGGCTTCCGTAGCTATGCCGTCTGGAACAAAACTCTCCTGCTGCGGTTGATTTGGTTACTCTTCTCAACTAGCGGCTCTCTATGGGTGGCTTGGCACATTGCACATACAGTTATTCATTCTGGAGCCAAGCAGAAACACAATCACAGTCATGGGGCTGGAGATGTATTTTGAGAATTCGAGAGTTAGCAGCTCGTTTCCTGATATGCAAAATTGGAAATAGTGAAACTGCAAGCTTCTGGTTCGATGTGTGGACTCCTATGGGGCCGCTAATTAAAGCTATTGGCTCTGATGGTCCTCGATCACTGCTTCTGTCAAAGATGCCTGCAACAACAACATATGGAACTTGCCATCCCCAAGATCAGATCAGGAAATAGCCCTCCATGCTTTCTAGACAACAATTGACACCCCAACCGAGGGAATGGTAAAGGATGAATATTTTTGGTCAACATAAGCAACCAGCGTTGGCTCTTTTTCTTCATCTAAAACATGGGAAATTCTCAGACCGTGCAGTGACTCTAAAGCTTGGGCCTCGACTGTCGGTTTAAGGGTGCAGTACCTAAACACGCTTTCAACATGTCAATTGCCAACGAGAAAACAATTAGCGGAATGGGGGATGAACATCCGGTCTCATTGATGCCTATGTTCCGCTGAGCCTGAGACCAGAGATCACCTTCTGCTCTCTTGTCAATTTGCAGTGGAGATATGGAACCAAGTATTCATCCGGATAGGAAGGCCCACGTTTCATTTTGGATCTTGACCAGACTTACTCCACTGGATCCAGGAGCCTCACACGAAACGAATCAAGCTACTAAGGCTGCGCTCCTCTCAAGCGGCGGTCTACAGCATATGGAGACAAAGAAATAACGTCCTTCATAACCAAATAAACAGTTCCTCCTCTGTCATCTTCAGGGAAATCGACAGAACCGTATGAAACATCATCCATGCCAGGAAGTGTAGAAGACGGTTCCACAAACTTGTGGAATGTTGGCTAATCTAATTTCGGGTTAGCCTCCAACAAGCTGCTTAACTTTATTGATTTCTTGTTTTACTTTTTTTGCCAAGAAATCTTTTGTATAGGATGCAACAATGTTAACCTTAACCACTTCATTTATGATATTAACATTCATAGCAAAAAAAAATAATCAAAGTGGCCTATATTGTCAAAAGTCCTGCAATTCTCATAATCCTTTGATTTTACTTGGCAAAGAAATAAGAAAAAAAAAAAACTATTTTTCGTTTGTCAAAAAAAGAAAGAAAAAACTTTAAGATGATATTTTCTATACCTAGTTATGGATAAAGAGTTTCTTTCAACTTCAATGGTAATTAACAAGTTTTATAACCCTAACAATTATCTAACCCTAACAAATAGAGATATGTAAAAAAAACCTAACAAATGGAGACGGTCTATCCTCAGCCAGTATTCTAATAAGATGAAGCAAAGCACATATAAATAACCCTAGAAAATAGAGACTCTCTCAATCCGCTGCAGTCACATATTAGAGATTAGGTTGTTTCTATCTTTTCGTTCATAGAAGTTTCTGTCAGCCCTCAGCCAGAAACCATGTCCTATTTGCTGTCGGTGTGGACTCTCGCTAACTATGTGTAGGAGCTGGATTACATCCCCACAGGGCCCATAAGTTAGCAGGCCCGGTCCATCAATAGATCGGCTCTTGACTGCTTTCAACCGACTCAAGTGGCCGACTAAAAGCAGTCTCTTTAACGGCTTGGCGGAGCGACCCATTCGAAAGGCCTGCCGGGCCAAAGCCCATCAGGTTAGGGCGAATTAGGTCAGAGAAGTCGGATCGACTATATGAAGGAATCAGAAGGCATCAAAAGCTGGATCCGAAATCAACGACACAAACTCTGAGCGGCTAGAATTAGGGGTTTTACTTCTTCTTCTTGCCGACTAGTACTTTTCCGGTGAACTAACTTTCACCGGTCTGTTTTCACCGCTTCTTTCCTTATTTCACTACAAGAAAACAGGGGGATTCTGATGGCCGAAATCGTCGGAAATTCGTCGGAATAGACCGATTCCGACGAATTTCCGACGAACCCGTCCGTCGGTATCGTTTCGTCGGAAAAAAAAAATTCGTCGGAATTTCGTTAGAACTTCCGACGACTTTCTGACGAATACCGAGAAACGTCATTCTGACGAACTTCCGACGATATTACGATGCGGATACACGAGACCAGAGTTCATCAGAAAAACTACGTACCGACGGAGAACGTTCGTCGGACAATTCCGACGTAGAGTGTTCCTCGGTTTATTCCGACGAACTTTGGGCGTCGGAATTTACCGACGGACAACGGTCGTCGGAATATACCGACGAACCTCGTTCGTCGGTATATTCCGACGGAAATGTGGTTTGTCGGTAAATTCCGACGGATATATGTCCGTCGGTATATTCCGACGACCATTGTCCGTCGGTATATTCCGACGACCATTGTCCGTCGGTATATACCCATTTTTTTTTACAAATTAATTTTGCATTTTAATATATTTTTTGATATTAAT
>NC_027748.1:36642167-36650857 GCF_000695525.1 Brassica oleracea var. oleracea | reverse complement strand
CAACGGTCATATATATTTGTCGGCAACGGTCACATGGTTCGTCGGAATTCCGTCGGAAAATACCGACGGAATTCCGACGACTTTGCTGTTAATCGGAATGTCGTCGGAAATTCGTCGGAATATACCGACGAACTTCCGACGACTACAACGGTTACATTTTTTATCGGAATGTCGTCGAAAAGTCGTCGGAAAATTCCGACGAACCATATTTCGTCGGAATTCCGTCGGAAATAGCCGACGGAATTCCGACGACTTAATTTTTTTTGGATTTGGTCGGAAATTTGTCAGTATTCCGTCACAAATGTCCGACGACCTTGGTGTCCGTCGGAACCTCCGTCGGAATTCGGTGTGTTTTCTTGTAATGTTTGTAAACCGGTAGAAACTCTTTTGATCTAATAAACACCTTTGTTTCTAACCCACCGACGAGTTTTCGTCTTCCTTACTAGTTCCGACCGAATTCGGTACAAACACTATGCCATTACTTTCCAAGGTAAAATCTATTCCATTAGATCTGATTATATCCCATGATCTGATATGTTTTGTTTTCCCAGCTGCACACACAGGTGTCTTCTGGGACATCAATGATTCCGCACTTCCATGTCTCGATCGCAATGTGGTTTATGAGAATATCAATTCAACCCTTCTCAATAAGGGTTACACGGGACCCGTGTCTATATGGTTGTACGCAAATGATGAAACCCAGATAAAGGAGGAGGATTATGAGACTTTAGGATTCAGAATCTGTTTCGAACCTTAAGGTGGGTTTAAACCCTTACTTTTCTCTCTCTCTTTTTTTTTTCTACTTATTGTGTGTGTAATCTATCTATCTATTTTGCAGACACCAGAGATTATAGAATGACAGTGGACACCATAGAAAACAAAATATCTTCTTAGCATACAAGCAGCAAGCAGGATCAATACCTCCTACCGAAAACTCACGGTGGCTTTATGAAAGTCTCTTGCAAGCTGTAGATCAACATGGCTGCCAACATGTTGACAAAAAGCTGAAGACCACCATCAAAATTTTCAACGCCCCAACCTTAGGAAGCTTCCCCAGATCATCGGGTAAGCTTGAAATTCTTTTTCTTTTTAATCTATATACTGATTCATCTAATCATTATTAAGTCTTAATGGATTTGATAGATCACCATCTGTGTTTTTATTTTTTTTATTCTTCTTTTGTTATTTAAATGAAATTGTCTTACTTGCAGTTCATTATACACATGCCATCTGGGACTTCGCGGAGGATTCCGCAGTGTAGGATTATGGAAAGCGTTATATCTTATTAGACTCATAATAGAGTATATATACACGTACATAACTGAGTATTCTAGGTTAACGTATTTACAAAGTAGACCTTGAACTTATATTATCTATACGCCCCCTCAAGATGGAGGGGCTGAGCACACTCCAATCTTGGAACAAGCATGCTGAAACTGACTTCTTGGTAGCGGTTTTGTGAGCGTGTCCGCTAACTGATCATGAGTAGATACATGTGTTACCCGGAGCCGACCTACTTGAATCATGTTTCTTGTGAAGTGATAGTCCAAAGCAATGTGTTTCATTTTGGAATGAAAAACCGGGTTAGCACACAGATACGTAGCTCCAACATTGTCACAATATATGACCGGAGGGGAGAGGAGCTGAATCTGTAGTTCTGATAGAAATGAGCATAGCCATGTGACTTCGGAAGCTGTATTTGCTACAGCTCGATATTCAGCTTCAGTAGATGAACGCGTCACCCCTTTCTATTTATTTGAAGACCAGGAGATCGGATTCTGTCCTAAGTAAATGATGTACCCATTTGTGGAGACGTAATCGTCCGTATCACCGGCCCAATCCGCATCAGAGAAAGCGTGTAGTGTAAGAGGTGTTTTCTTGTGTAAAAAGATAACATGTGACCGTGTACCAGACAAGTAACGGAGGACTCGCTTTGCTGCCTGCCAATGATCTCCAGTTGGTTTGTGCATAAACTGAGAGAACCGACCAACTGCATACGAGATATCTGGTCGGGTGAAAGCCAAATATTGTAAGCTTCCAACCACTGACCTATATTGTGTCGCATCTTGAAGAGGACTGGCGCTATCAAGCTTGAGTTTAGGTGTAGTGGGAAGCGGGGTAGCGATAGGTTTCGCATCTGTCATATTAGCCTTATATAGGCGATCATTGATGTATTTCTGTTGAGAGAGACGTACACCAGAGTCGGTTCGAGTGACCTGAATGCCGAGGAAATAGTGTAGATCAACAGGGCCTTTGATGGAGAAGCGAGCAGCAAAAGAATGGAGAACAGTCTGTATTCGGTGATTATCATTCCCTGTGACAATAATGTCGTCAACGTATACCAAGATATAAGTGATCGTGTTTCCAGTGGTGTTGGTGGAGGTGCTCATGGCGGCTATGAGATCGGAACGTGAAAATTTTAGGTCTAGGAGCACAGCTCTGATACCATGTAGGATTATGGAAAGTGTTATATCTTATTAGACTCATAATAGAGTATATATACACGTACATAACTGAGTATTCTAGGTTAACGTATTTACAAAGTAGACCTTAAACTTATAATAGCTTATATTATCTATACGCAGCACTTCAAGATTTGAAACCTGTCATCATTGCTGCCAATATCGATGCATTTTTTATGCTTAAAGGTCTTCCCCCTCCTAATTTTACCAATGTGTTTGCTGATGAGGATGCCCTCCCGGAAGGATATCTATGTTCCAATCTCGGTCGCGATATCGTCCCCAAAGGTGATGATTCTGGAATATATGTGTATATATATATATATATATATATTGTTAATAAAAAATTGTGTTATTTATGTAAACTATTTCTTTTCAGGAAATAGGCGTTCCAGAATCCAGAAAATTGCAAAGTTCATTCTTTTCCATGCATTGACTCATAGTAGATTACTAACAACCTTGCTGGTACTCGCAGAAGACATATTTAGAGACCACCCTCTCTTCATGACCGCTTGTCAAGCTGTGACATCGGGAGGTCTCAATCTCATTTTCAGCCGCCCACGTCCATATTAACGTCGGAGTTATATTTGGATCCCCAATTAAGAAGTTGATTGACTCTTCATGTTCATTGCTCTTCGAAATAAGCTTTTCATGGTCACTGCCCTTGTGTGTTTTTTTCTTTTATTTATTTCAATGCAGTTTGAATATGTGGGTCTTGTAAAATATAACTTATTGCTCTTCCTTTATGGTTTAGGAAAACAATTATCTAATGTTGGGTTCTTCTTCTGATCATTTTTGTAATATGGGTATAAAATCTTCAGCCTTTGGAATTGAAAGGTTTCACTCTCGTTGTTCTGCCGCCTAAACCCATATTAATGTTAAGTTTCTTTTGGCGTCCGAATTAACATAATTTTGTATTTTAAATTTTGCACATGGTTTATATTTAAATTTAGATACATAATTTGTTTTTATTATTATTTTAGTTGGATTTTGAGAAGAATTTGATCTTTGTTATACAGCGTTTATCCAGTATCTATATACAGTATTAGAAAGGAAGAAAAAAAAAAACATTTTCCAATGTCGGTTGAAACAGTCCATGCAAATAAGTGCAATGCATACATGGAACTTCATGCAAAGAACACATAATACGACCAATAAGCTTTGAAATTGAAAGGTTTCCCTATCATCGTTCAAACCCTACTAAATTTAAAGCCCATCGAGCATTACGGAAGTGATCCTAATTGATGTCGTACGTAGACTCAATGATGAAAGATAATCTAAACCTCCTTAACTTGAACTTTCAAATAGTGGTTGTCGTTGAAGGGTCTTAAGACTCTTACTGCATGCTTTGCGTGCTAATATTTACATAAATGTGACCTTTGGCTATTTTTTTCTAGATTGACCATGTCTTAGATTCAACTTACAAGGAGATGTCTGAGCTCAGTAACAAGGGCTTTTGACCTATGTGGGGACATTGAGATGGTGGAACACTGGCCCGTCCCACTGGTCGGATCTGTTGCAGCAAGTTCTGGGATGCCCAGTCCAAGCCGAAAGTGAATCTTGTTTGTTGTGCGAAGGCTTGAATCAGGCGGTTCCTATAAAGAGGTGTGAGGCTGGTTTCACAGAGCAGCGTTCACCTTCCTCTCTCGGTAATGGAGGGATCACAGCTCAAAGCCACTCAGATCTAGCATGGTTTGGTGGCTCGTACCCAGCTTAACCACCATCTTTTTGAAAAAAAAAAAACTTACAAGAAGATATGGATGGCAACCGCCAAGGTTAGAAACAAGATTACATATTGAACTATATAATTCCACTTGCCATGTATAACCCGTTAGCTTTATATATCGCAAAACAATGCAGACAGACACATTGATATATCAGGATGTCTTCTCTTATGTCCCCAATGATCTAAATCCAAATGATTTAGAATTTCTAGGTACAATCTCTATTTGTCTGTTCTTATTTCCGCTTTGGACACTAACATTATTGTTAAGCATGAAAATAATTCCTCAAAGATGATTTTGGATTATGATTATTCTATAACGGCCAAACCGTCCACGGCTAATAAGTCATCAACGTCCGCTCTCTCGACCTGTGGGTCCCATCATGTTTCAACGGTCGGTCCGTTAATTTTTCCAAGGATCGAAAGTCATGTTTACTGATCTTGCAATCACCACCTGGCATTTTCTCGTATTCTGACCTCACTCGCACGGTATCACAAATCACTTTCCGATAGGTCACCCATCCTTTCACTACTCCAGCCCAAGCACGCTTAACTCTAGAGTTCTAAATGGATGTGTGACGGAAAAGGTAAGTCAATTTTGGTAACATAGGTAGTCAAATTAATCCTCTTAAGCCTTTCCATGTATCACAACTCGGAATGTTATAATTCACTCCCTCTCGAAGAATGCAACGTGTTTGTTGGGCCCCACGGCATGTCTCAAGACACCTCTCGGGTCAGAATCGAGATGACTAACTAGCTCTGATACCACTTATAACACCCCGACAACCCACGGCTAATGGGCCACCTACGCCCGCTCTCTCGACCCGTGGGCTCCATCCAGTTCCAACGGATGGTCCATTAATTTTTCCAAGGCTCAAAAGTCATGTTTACTGACCTTGCAATCACCACCTGACCTTTCCCTGTATTTTCGTTTCACTCACACAGTATCGCGAATCACTTCCCGATAGGTCACTTATCCTTTCACTACTCCAGTCCAAGCTTTGGAGTTCTAAATGGATGTGTAACGGAAAAAGTAAGTCAACTTTGGTGAGATAAATAGTCAAATCAATCTTTTTAAGCATTTCCATATATCACAAGTTTTGGGATGTTACGTATTTGTTTTGGGATGTTATGTATTCTTGGATATATGTGTCTAGAATTGTGTTCAGACAAAGTATATTGTATTGGAAGGAGAAACTGGGACACAACCATCGACTTGGGAATATCACCAGAGAAGCGATCCTATGGACAAACTCAAGTCGGTAGAGGGACATCTCGTCTGCTTCCCTTTAGATTTCAAGTGAAAAGAAGATCTAATTAAGACCTTTCTTCAATGGGAGTATATACTACGTCTCCTCTCAAGTCTTCCATTGAGATCATACCTTGCATCTTGTTTGTGGATATATTCAGTGACCGGTCCATACGAAAAGAACTTCATTGTTATATTTAACCAATTCATCTCACATATTGTTTATGGGAAAAATTAAAGATGTCTGTATAGGGAGGGATATGTGGGAACTCAGAAGAGAAGCCATTTTGCTATTATTGGTTGCTCTCTTCTGATGTAAAGAAAGAAAGAACAAAGTCATTTTCTAAAAGTTAAAAATATTTACTATCTTATGCCTAACTTTTAAATTTATCAGCCACCCACATATGATTTGTAAGTATGCGAAATTAAGAAGACTAGTGAATAAACTAAGGTCGGTGTCGAGTTCTATGAGGAGCCATGTGACATTGAGTTTGTGTCTCTTGTTGTTTGCCTCTGAATCAAACAACTCCATCTTTGCCACTTGCATCTCTTCGTTGTGTCATTTGTTTGTTTCGAGTGTTTGTATCTATTTGTGTGTTATGTCCCAACTTACAAAAGAAAATAGATGAAAAGTTAAGCATGTGGAGGATTTGGTGGTCAGTCGTATACGTAAACACACACATTTACAAGATACTACGGAAAGGGGTTACCGGAGCTAAATTAAATTAAATTGTAGCTTTATAGTATGTCGCTAATTCATTGTATATTTTTATTTCATCCTTTCTAAAATAGGATTTAGATATGGATCGTTAGTTTGCTCCATTGTGACCATGCATTTAGCATATTCCATCTACCGCATAATAATTTATATTATCTCTTTCCATATTTTTTTTGTAGCTTTATTTCACTACAATATTATCATGAAGTACCGCCCACATCATTAAGTCCGCACTCTCTTAATTAACAATTATTCAAACTTAATTTTAATATGAAAGTCGTAAGCACTGATATCTATGGATTACCTAATAAATCTAGCAAAGTGGCCATGTATAAAATCTAACATATATAAAATATAAGTGAATAAATTTGATTTATAAGTGCAAGGAAAAGTAAAGCTTAGTAAGAAAAAGCAAACTATAAATTATAAGGAAAAGTAAAGCTTAGTAAAAAAAAAGAGAAAGCAAACTAAAAGGTAATAAAGACCCCACTCAAATGTGATTATATACACACACATATTTTTGTATGTTATTACATGTGAATGATAGGAACATATCATCTGACTAAGGTGTAATTGAATAACATTTTTAAAGATAAGAGTTGTTTTGGATCAAAGGCACTTACCAGTAGCTTTTAGATTCGAGAAACTCTCACAGCCACAACTTTTTACGACAAGTGCTTATTGTTTAACAAACCCCACATGATATCATTTTATATAATTCCACCACATTCATTAATATATTGATTTGCTTCCACAACCACATTTAATCTTGACGTTTTACTATTTAAAAGTATATACATCTCTATCGTAATGACTTAATTGTTATAAAAGTAATAGAAAAATCTATCTTTATTCATGACATAGAGGTTTCTTATATAAGAGATTATACCGTCATAGATAAATGAAAAGATTACAAATCATAATCTCTTGGTTATGAGTCATCGACAATCTGGTTTATAACACTCCCCTTTGGATGCCATAACCATTTAGAGCTTGTAATGTGCTTTAATGTTGCCTTATTAAAACTTTACCAGGAAAACCCAATTGGGACAAAACCATGGTGAAGGAAAAAGAGTACAACACACATTACTCTTCCTGATTTGGACATTACTGAAGGTCTCTTGGACCTCTCCAATTTTCTGCAATCCGTGGGTAACGAAGATCTTGGGCAGAATATGCTTCGTCCTCGAACATGATAGTTGATGCTTCTTTACCATCGGCCATGCCACAATCTGATCGAACATATTGAGTCATCGACCTCAAATACACACACACGAAATCTTTGATGATGTTGCTGTGATATGCGTGTACCACCATGTGTAAAACATAACCTGTCTGAAAACAAATCAACAAAACCAAATAACCTCTCTTTGGGCTGGTTAGTATAAAATAAATCAAAATCAAAGGCTTCTTCATCGTCCTTCTTATGGACCAATCAGATCAGTGTCTAAAACAAGACTTTTGCATCGTCCATCTGATATCTTGCATATTTGCATTGTTTTAAGTTTCCATTTTGTACATAATGATCATATAGAATAAGAGTTTAGCATCTTTATGATCCATTTTGCATTCATATGTCTTAATCAGGTATTGGAGCATCCTTTGGAGTGATTGGAGGTGTTTAGAAGCATTATGGTCCAAGAGGAGATGGAAATTGAAGTTGGTTCGAGTTCAGGCGACTACGACGCGGGTTGAAGGCACGCGGGATCACTCACCCGCGCGCACGGAGCTGGAGAGGCGGTACGACGCGGGTTGAAGGAACGCGGGATCCAACCCGCGCGCATGACGAGAGAGCAGCCTCAACGGTCTGACGCGGGAAGAAGGGCGCGGGACGAGCTACCCGCGAGCATGAAGTGAAGGTCTCGACGCTCCAACGTGTGTAGGGTCGCGCAGGTACCGATGCCTCCTACCCGAGATGAATCTTTTCCTTAGTCGGATTTTAGTGTTTTTAAAGGGCTTTTTAGACTTTTTAATGGAAACCATTAGGTTTTCCAAGGACATATAAATACTCTTGTAATCCCAAAGTTGAGATCTTATCTTGTTTTCTATCACAATAAGAAAGAACTTTTATGTGAAAGATCTTACCTTGGCATTTCTCTTGTGATTTGCTTGATTAATCTGGTCATTAATCATGATTAGCACCAAATCATCATTGATTCTTGGGCTCATCATGAAGAGTATTGAGTAGTCATCTTTGGATTCATGGGCTAGGGTGATTAAGGGTGATTAGAGATGATCTAGGGTGTTTAAAGTTAGATCTACTTGTTTCCTTGCTTGTTGAGGGTTCCAAATGCTATTTTAGTCTTGATCATACTAAAATAGATCTCTAGGCATTTCATGCCCACAAGGTGTATGATGAAATGCCTAAACCAACTCTTCAATGCTTTTAGCTTTCTTTACCTAAGAGATTTGTTGCTAAAGGAGTTAAGATTGCTATTAGACTTGTTCTCCATGTTTGATTTAGTAACATTCAACCTAAGAGATTAGATGCTTGAGTTGCTTTATCAAAAGAACATTCATCTAGAGATAGAGCTTGTTTAG
>NC_027748.1:36641640-36642134 GCF_000695525.1 Brassica oleracea var. oleracea | reverse complement strand
AATGCCTAGCCCCATGAGTCCTTTTACTTCAAATTGAGAAAGAAAGATCATTACTTTATTGCATTAGCTTATAGTTTTTAGTTCATACAATCTTTAAAACCGGATCGCACTTAGCTTACGCATAAACTTGCATTCCCTTTGCTTTAGAATCACCTAGGATTGGTTCGACAATCTTTTATACTACATTGATTTGATCTTAGACCCTTGAAAAATCTTCCATCAAATTGGCGCCGTTGCCAAATTCTAGGTTGATTGCCATTGGGATTTAGTCATTTGCTTGAGACTAAGTCAATTTTTGTTTAATTGTGTTATTGCTTTTCTTTCTTTTTCTCCCTTTGCATTTCAGGTGTATGAACACAAGGAGCAGAGGTCCAACAAACCTAGTTCCAAGAGTTGAAGACATTAGAGCACTTGAGAGGGAGATAGCAAGACAAAGAAGAGAAGTAGAGCAACAAGCTCATTTGCAAAGGTTGGGGTTTGATATGGAGAATCTA
>NC_027748.1:36641059-36641396 GCF_000695525.1 Brassica oleracea var. oleracea | reverse complement strand
TTTGATCACTTATACAAGTTTGACAAGTATTATGGCTTGTCTAAGACCAATGGTGTTTCTAAAGATGCCTTCAAGTTGAAGATGTTCCCTTTCTCTTTGGGAGACAAGGCACACCAATGGGAGAAGACTCTTCCAAGCGACACTGTCACCACTTGGGAAGAGTGTATGAAAGCTTTCCTAGACAAGTTCTTCTCTACTTCAAGGACAGCAAAGATCAGGAACAAAATCTCTGGGTTTCAACAGAAAGATCTAGAGAGTTTCAGTGAAGCATGGGAGAGGTTCAAGGGCTATTGGTCTCAATGCCCTCATCATGGTTTCAGCAAGGAGAGTTTGCTTA
>NC_027748.1:36640814-36640968 GCF_000695525.1 Brassica oleracea var. oleracea | reverse complement strand
GAGGAAGAGGCAGAGGAACTGGTAGAGAACATGGCTAAGAGTGACTCTGTCTACAGTTAGGAGCATGATAGGGTCAACAGAAGTGATGATCAACAGAGAAAGAAAGAGATCAAATCCTTGCAAGAGAAGATGGACTTGCTTCTTTCCAACCCAA
>NC_027748.1:36639670-36640642 GCF_000695525.1 Brassica oleracea var. oleracea | reverse complement strand
ACTTTCAGTACAACAACTACCAGCAAAGGTCCTACTCTAACAACCAGCAAGGAGGATACCAACAGAAGCAAAACACTCAGCAAGGGAGCTATCAACCTAAACCAAACACCCCTCCTGGTTTCAACAATAACAACAATCAGTCTACTCAGGCTCAATGAAGTTCTTCCCAAGCTCAATTGTAGATGAGAAGGTTGATGAAGAAATTCTAGAAAAGATTGTTGAAGCTAAGGGTAAAGGAAAGGTTGGAGAAGAGAAGAGGACAGTGAAACATGGTGAAACTGCTACTCCAAAAAAGGATTCCTCTTTTGTTCCTCCTCCCTATGAGTCAAAGCTACCATTCCCTGGAAGATTTAAAAGACAGCTATTGGAGAAGTACAAGGCACTATTTGAGAAACAAATGAGTGCTGGTTCCTCAATACAGCAAATTCTTGAAAGATGCTGTAGCTGCAAAGAAGAAAGAGATGGAGGGCATGATGATCCTTACCCACGAGTGCAGTGCCATTATCCAGAGGTTAGATGTTCCAAGGAAGCTAGTGGATCCAGGATGTTTCACCTTACCTTGTGCTCTAGGACCCATGGTATTTGAACGGTGTCTTTGCGATCTTGGGGCTAGTGTCAGCTTGATGCCTTTGTCTATTGCAAAGAAGCTTAGATTTACTCAATACAAGAAGTGTAAACTCTCTTTGGTTTTGGCTAATAGATCAGTGAAGATTCCTCTAGGCCTTTTAGAAGACCTCCCCTTGATGGTTGGTAACTTTGAGATCCCTACTGATTTTGTTGTGTTGGAGATGGGAGAGGAAGCCCAAGACCCTTTGATCCTTGGAAAACCATTCTTAGCCACAGCAGGAGCTATTGTGAATGTTAGACAAGGAAATATTGATCTTCATCTTGGACAAGGGAACATCCTCCACTTTGACATCAATGAAGTGATGAAGAGGCCAACCATCCAGAACCAAGTTTTCTACATTGATG
>NC_027748.1:36637208-36637440 GCF_000695525.1 Brassica oleracea var. oleracea | reverse complement strand
ATCTCCCCTTTGAGATCATGTGTGATGCTAGTGACTATGCTGTGGGAGTTGTTCTTGGTCAAAAGAAGGACATGAAGACTCATATGATCTACTATGCGAGTAAAACTCTTGATGAAGCCCAAATGAAGTATGCTACAACTGAGAAGGAACTGCTAGCCATTGTCTACGCCTTTGAAAAGTTCAGAAGCTACTTGGTTGGGTCAAAAGTCATAGTCTACACTGATCATGCTGC
>NC_027748.1:36636795-36637139 GCF_000695525.1 Brassica oleracea var. oleracea | reverse complement strand
GAGAATGGTGTAGCTGATCACTTGTCTAGACTGAAGATTGATAGTGGGATCCCTATTGATGAAGGGCTTCCAGAGGAACAGATCATGGCAATTGGAGTAGTGGTAGCGGTTTGTGAAACTGGAAAGAAGCTTGAAGAGGTGAAAACAACTGAAGAGAAAGGTCCTTGGTATGCTGATCTTGTAAACTACTTAGCTTGTGGAAGAGAGTCAATGGGTCTTGACGGATATGCCAAGAAGAAGTTCTACAAAGATGTGAAGCGATACTATTGGGATGAGCCTTACCTCTACATCCTTTGTAGAGATCAACTCTATAGAAGAGTAGTAGCTGAAGAAGAAGTTGAAGG
>NC_027748.1:36635954-36636462 GCF_000695525.1 Brassica oleracea var. oleracea | reverse complement strand
CTCAAAGATTTACAAGGAGAAAACCAAAGCTTTTCATGACAAGAAGATCTTGAAGAGAGAGTTCAGTGCTGGAGATCAAGTGCTTCTCTACAACTCAAGACTGAAGCTGTTTCCCGGGAAACTCAAGTCAAACAATTAAGCTTAAGGATGGGGCCATTGAGTACAAAATCAAGTGCAAGGGAAGGTCTAAGCCATTCTCAAGTGCAAGGGCCATCATCACTCCTCAGCTCCAAAATGATCCAATCAAGCTCAAGAGCTTCTCTCCCACGTCCTCACCATCACTCTTGAAGGTGGGAAGGAGCCTCCCTCTCACTAGCCAAAGGAAGGAAAGTCAAGCTAGAGACTTAAAACAAGCTCATTTGGGAGGAAGTCCCAAGTCTATCATTGTACATACTAAAAAAAAAAAGGGATAACCCAAACCCGAACTGCGCAAAGTAGTAACGAGGAGGACCATAGAGGAGCTCGGAGTTTAGACCGGAAGCTTCTTCTTGGAAAACACCACATCAAT
>NC_027748.1:36633140-36634834 GCF_000695525.1 Brassica oleracea var. oleracea | reverse complement strand
GGGCGAAAGCTTGGATTTAGGAAGAAGAATGAGTTGATTTGGTGAAGAATTGAGTGAGTTATGGGATGATTTGGCTAGGGAGGTTGTGATTTTTTCTGAAAGAGGAATGAGGGAAATGGGAGAGAGAGACACGGGGTAGGGTAGTTTTAGGGGTGAAACGGGTCGGGTTTAGGGTTAGAAACCATACCTGAGCGGGTTAGACCCGAGTGATGCGGGTAGAAGGAGACACCGGGACCCGCGTTGCGCTCCCCGCGCGACAATGTTGTCGATCTTGTGCGTCGTGCGCGCGGGTTGAGCACCCCGCGTCAAGCGACCGGGACCCGCGTTGCGCTCCCTGCGCGACAATGTCTTCGATCTTGTGTGTCGTGCACGCGGGTTGAGCACCCTGCGTGACTCCACCCCGCGTCAAGCATCGAACTTGTACGTTGTGCGCGCGGGTTGAGCACCCCGCGTGACTCCACCCCGCGTTAAGCGATGAACTTGTGCGTTGTGCGTGCGGGTTGAGCACCCCGCGTGACTCCACCCCGCATCAAGCGACGAACTTGTGCGTTGTGCGCGCGGGTTGAGCACCCCGCGTGACTCCCCCCCGCGTCAAGCGACGATCTTGTGCGTTGTGGCGCGGGTTTGCAATGCATGAGACTCAAATCATCAAAGAACACGTGATCAAATACTTGATACCTGAGATCCATGATCAAGTATGCAAATGCCCATATGCAAGAGAGGTTAAGTTCATTCAAGCCAAGTTCGGGTTGGAGCTGATCTCAAGAACAATGCCAACATCAAGCAAGCAAACAAGTTTCAAGAGGTTATCAAAGAACACGTGATCAAATACTTGACAGGCGGGAATACTTACCACTATACTACAACGATGGAACAAAGCTCAGGACAGAACAATCTTCAAGCTCAAGGACAAGTGTAAGGCGCTGAGTAAGACTGTGAAGAGGCAAGCAGAAGCTTCAGCTCAATTCATGAAGAAGGTAGCTGATATACTGACTAGAGGATCTGTAGCGGGATGTTCATCATCAGACTTTGACTTCCTTACCCCCCAGCCTCAGCCTGCAATTGGTCCTTTAGCACTCAGACTTTCCGCCACCGAGAAAGAACTGCTCCGTCAGAAGAGAAACCCACCAGCTCCACAGTCCGAATAAGGAAATAAATCTCCATCCCTTGCCTCGACCGATGAGGAAGCTGACACCGAGGATGAGGCATCGGCCTCCTCCTACGCTTCATAGAGAGGTACTCTACCACTTCCCATTGTATATACCAGTCTTTCTTTGCATTTCTTTCTCTTTTCGATATCTCCTTCAACTTCCTAACACAGAGACTGTGTGAACTAAGTTTGGGGGAGGTATCAAGTATTTGATCACGTGTTCTTTGATGATTTGAGTCTCATGCATTGCATTGTACATACATATATGCATAAAAAAAAACATGTAGTTGCATCATTTTCACTTTTAGGATTGAGTCTAGAACATATAGGTTGCATTCACTTGCATTGGGAACAATGATTTAAAATGCCTTGCAAAGAACCCTTGTCTAGAACTCAAAATGACATCCTAGTTAAACACATCAAGTAGCTTAAGCATCTCTTGAAAACCTTGTACGCTTCGAGCCTTGAAAACTCCTCTTGAAACTTGTTTGCTTGCTTGATGTTGGCATTGTTCTTGAGATCAGCTCCAACCCGAACTTGGCTT
>NC_027748.1:36631903-36633108 GCF_000695525.1 Brassica oleracea var. oleracea | reverse complement strand
TTTATATACCAATCTTTGTTAACCCAAATGGCACTCCATACCCTACAACCCTAGCCATTCTTTGAAACCAAACATTTAATTGCATGAGTGAGGCCTCTTTTGATAGCTTGTCATGTGCAAAATCTTGAGGGTATTGGAGACGACATATATTTGTTCTCATCTCTTGCTAGCAAAATAAGCTAGCATTTGGGGATGGTGAGAGGGGTTTATGTGTTCTAAATGTTAATATCTTGGGTTTTGGAGAGTGAGAAAGATAAGAGAGATGAGCAAAAGAGATTAAATAGAAATGAAAACTCTAGGGATAAAAAGAAAGTGTGAAACTCTTGATTATGTAACAAAGAACCTTCCCCCTAATAATAAAAAAAAAAAATCATAGAGAAGTTGGGGAAGGGAATGAAAAAGAGTTAGAGTTTGTAAGGAGTGAATTAAAATCCCTAGTAGTTGAGTCAAAAGAAAAAGAGAGTTGTTCATTGGGTGAGTGATGTGAGGCTTTGATTTTGAGATGATAATAAAAGGGGGTAGAACTTGTGATTATAACAAAAGGGGTAGTATGATGAGAATGAATCTATGTATGCATGAGTTGCTTCTAATCTTAGATAAATTTTGCATAATGATCAAGCTCCTTGTTTTTGAGTGATAACCACCTTGAAATGATGACATTTAAACCTTTCTCTCTTCATTCATATTAGACCATCCTTACCTAGCCAAATGATCGAGATCATGTGCCCATTTGTGAGAATTCACCGTGTGTGTGTGTGTGTGAATCATTGTGAGATCTGGTTTAAAGAACTTGTTGGTTGATGAGTATTGCAACTTGTGTAGAGGCATAAGGAGTATTGATAGGCCTAGAGAAGCTAGAGCTGAATAGGGGGTTGCTCATGCTATTTGTTATGTTTCCTTAGGATGTTAAGTTATGGTTAGTATAAAATAAATCAAAATCAAAGGCTTCTTCATCGTCCTTCTTATGGACCAATCAGATCAGTGTCTAAAACAAGACTTTTGCATCGTCCATCTGATATCTTGCATATTTGCATTGTTTTAAGCTTCCATTTTGTACATAATGATCATATAGAATAAGAGTTTAGCATCTTTAGGATCCATTTTGCATTCATATGTATTAATCAGGTATTGGAGCATCCTTTGGAGTGATTGGAGGTGTTTAGAAGCATTGTGGTCCAAGAGGAGATGAAAATTGAAGTTGGTTG
>NC_027748.1:36630012-36631704 GCF_000695525.1 Brassica oleracea var. oleracea | reverse complement strand
CGCGCGCATGAAGCAGAAGATCAGCGAGCATCCGACGCGGGTTGTGTGACGCGGGGTATGCCCCGTCGACTCCTACCCGAGCCGAGACTTATCCTTAGTCGATTTTAAACATTTTTTATGGGCATATTAGACTTTTTAATGGAAACCATTAGATTTTCCAAGAACATATAAATACTCTTGTAATCCCAAAGCTGGGATCTTATCTTGTTTTCTATCACAATAAGAAAGAACTTTTAGATGAAAGATCTTACCTTGATCATTTCTTCTTGTGATTTGCTTGATTAATCTGGTCATTAATCATGATTAGCACCAAATCATCATTGATTCTTGGGCTCATCATGAAGAATATTGAGTAGTCATCTTTGGATTCATGGGCTAGGGTGATTAAGGGTGATTAGAGATGATCTAGGGTGTTTAAAGTTAGATCTACTTGTTTCCTTGCTTGTTGAGGGTTCCAAATGCTATTTTAGTCTTGATCATACTAAAATAGATCTCTAGGCATTTCCTGCCCACAAGGTGTATGATGAAATGCCTGAACCAACTCTTCAATGCTTTTAGCTTTCTTTACCTAAGAGATTAGTTGCTAAAGGAGTTAAGATTGCTATTGAATTTGTTCTCCATGTTTGCTTTAATGACATTCAACCTAAGAAATTAGATGCTTGAGTTGCTTTACCAAAAGAACATTCATCTAGAGATAGAGCTTGTTTAGCTTAGTGTCTAGGCATAAGGAAAGTGTTTGATTGATTATCTTGCCACCCTTAGATTGAATTTACTTGATCACCCAAGGTCAATTCATTTAGCCCATGAGTTCTCTTATCTCATAAGAAAGAAAGCTTTGTCCTTTATTGCATTTTAGTAGCATTCTAGTTCAAACATCATCTCACCAATTGATAGCACTTAGATTAAGCATGGTTTTGCATTCCCTTTGCTTTAGAATCACCTAGGATTGGTTCGACAATCTTTTATACTACATTGATTTGATCTTAGACCCTTGAAAAGTCTTGCATCAAAATGGCGCTTTCATAGGAAAACAATTTTCTAATGGAATTAGATTTGCGATAAATACTTGTTTCTTTTTATAGATATTGAAACATTCACATAGTATTAGGCTTGAGAATCTGTAATTATGAAAAGAAAAAATTGTATGAAATTGTGAGAGAATTTGTTTAAAATAAGAGATTGAATAATTATCCAAAAAGTAAATATTATTTTAGAAATTTTATAATAAAGAAAAATAATTTATTTAGTGTATTAAATGTAAATACTGATTTGGTAACTAAATTAACTTTTTCTTATGAAAAGAAGTTATTATATTTAAAATGAAAAATATTTAACTGAAATTATTAACCATCGTAGAAAAATGTTATTAAACAAAAAGTATCAATTTTTTTTATGAAAGTGAGATTTATATAAAAGGAAACTACTTTTTAAAAATCACATGTTTTAAATATCAAAAATCACTATATTTTTGTTTAAGATATTATTTTTGATACTAAACTCCTTTATGATATTGATATGATTTTATAAAAAAATAATATTACGAAAAACAAAAAATATAAATAGATATATTAGTAATGGAAATTAGTAAATAGTTTATGAAATTGAGATTTATATAAAAGGAAACATCTTATTGTCAAATTACATGTTTTAAATAAAAGAAATTGCTATGTATTTTTACTTTTAAGATATTTC
>NC_027748.1:36626437-36627334 GCF_000695525.1 Brassica oleracea var. oleracea | reverse complement strand
AGGGGGATTGAGGTAGACAAGGCCAAGATCAAAGTGATGATTGGATTATCTTCACCAAAGACGGTTAAGGACATTAGAAGCTTCCTTGGTCATGTTGGATTCTATAGAAGATTCATCCAAGACTTCTTAATGATAGCAAGGCCAATGACTAAGCTTTTATGCAAGGAAGCTGCATTCAACTTTGATTGGAAATGTCTGGAAGCATTCAAGAAGTTGAAAGGCAAGCTGGTTAGTGCCCCCATTGTGCAGCCACCAGATTGGGATCTCCCCTTTGAGATCATGTGTGATGCTAGTGACTATGCTGTGGGAGCTGTTCTTGGTCAAAAGAAGGACAAGAAGACTCATGTGATCTACTATGCGAGTAAAACTCTTGATGAAGCCCAGATGAGGTATGCTACAACTGAAAATGTGTCTGGCATTTGATTAGCTAGCTTTGTAAATTTATAATCTTTGGAGGTCTATTTCAGATTCTTTAGTCCGAGGATCTTACCAAGACATTGACGGTTGATTCAATTCTATTTCTCTTACCATTCTTTTATCAGCTTTATTATTTTTTTTCTCCTTCTGGTCTTAAAATAATCCGTGTACCTGGGCTCAAATATAATCACCCATAGTTGGCTCAAAGTACTTTATTATTGTGGGAAATCATATCCAACATATATCTCCATCTTCCTTTTGAGGCACCATCTTAGTTCTCTATGGTGGAGCAATTATTACATAGACAGCACATCCAAATATCTTATGATGGGGTATGTCTGGCTCTTGACCCGTTAATAATTGTGATAGGGGATATCTATGCTCACTAAATGGCCTGATGCGTATTAACTTAGGTGCATGTAAATTTCGTGTGGCCCAAGCTGTGAATGAGAGTTTTGACCTCATAAGTTATGGTCTATC
>NC_027748.1:36624615-36626286 GCF_000695525.1 Brassica oleracea var. oleracea | reverse complement strand
TTGATCATGTTCGGAATTATTTTCACCATCTTTATAGACTAAGTGGGTTTCAGGATTCTTCCCTTTCAGACTCTCTTTGATAGAGGTCACAAGTTGTTTGGGAGTCCTTCATATCTTAGCCCAATGGTTCCCCATTCCACATCTATGGCACACTGATTTGGTCGAGCTTTGTGGTTTAAAGGATATACCACGGCCATTGCCTTGACCATGGCTCAAATTGGGTTGATACCCACGATCTCTGCCATAGTGATTCCCATGGCCAAATGTGTTATAGTGGCCATGGCCACGTCCTTCCCACCCTCCACGGCCATGGCCGTGTGGTCTATCATTCTGGACGTGGTTACCTTTTTTTTTTCTTTTGCGGCCTTATTGGTATCAGGTAATGGGGTTAATCCTGGAGGTCTCAATTCACTGTTTCTCATTAGTAATCCATTATTTTGCCTAGCTAGCAATAGACTCATCCACAGACTTATAGTCCTGGATTCTGAGATTCCTCCATAGCTTTTGGTAATAACACCTTTCTTCGGTGATCATATCTCGATTTGAATTCTGTCCAAAGGTCTAGAAGATTCTCAATTGTCAAATACTGATCTTTGAGACTCTCAATAAGATGATGGCGAATAATTAATATTACCATGTATCAATCTTTCTCATTGGCATTATTGCCTTCTATGATACATTCACCAAGTCTTTTTGACTTTAGGATAATTTTTGTATCCAATGCCCACCGTAAATAATTATCTCCAGAGAGATTTAGCAGCAAAATCCAGGTTGATTTTCGACATCTCAAATCATATATCACTCAATATTTAGGTATAATTTTCATGTGGCCTTACTCTTTAAAGGTTGATTTTAGCAATACTAGAATATAGATTTGAAGCATGAATTTCAATGAATCAGTTTCAAGGTTGATTTTAGCAATACTAGAATATAGATTTGAAGCATGAATTTCAATGAATCAGTTTCAAGGCTGATTGGTATTTAGTATAAACCATGTGTAAATAATTTATCTAGTATCCGAATTTATCAAACCTCGAAAACATATAATCAGATCGATCAATTTAATAGAACTCATAAGCATAATGAATTTAGGGTTTCAAGTTTCAGATATGCGGATTAAGGTTAGGACTAGAATTTGGGTTTCATGATTTCTAATCAGATCAATCAATAAAATCGAATCTAGCATACAATCTTAAACCTCAAGACAATAGATTTTATCATGAATCTATCAACCTAGCATACGGATTCTCTATTCTCAAAGACATCCAAATCAGATCAATATAACCTATCATACGGATTATTTAGGGTTTCTATTTAAAACAGATCAGATTACAAAACTATCAATCCTAGCAGATGATATTAAACCTCAAGAATCATGCAATCAGATCATTCGGATTTTAAACAAGTAAACCTCAATCAATCTATCAACCTATCAGATTCAATCAATGTTGTAACAGACTGGTCGATTTAAATAATTTTAAATCAGATGAACAATTAACCAAGCATGATGAGAAAATAAATCTATCAATCCTAACTGTGATTAAAGCATTAATAAAAGCAAGCAGGTCGGATTTAATCAAGACTTAAACATATCAGAATTATTAAACTAACAGGATGAGAATAATAAATCTAGCAACTTAACGGTCAAACAATTCTAGCAACATAACATCA
>NC_027748.1:36586074-36624487 GCF_000695525.1 Brassica oleracea var. oleracea | reverse complement strand
TGATACTTATATTATTTAGGGTTTATAGATATAGGGTTAGGGTTTATCGGATTTTAACTTGTAAAATTCGATTTGGGGTTTTAATCATGTAGGAACATGATTTGAGGTTTATCGGATTATTAGAATCCGATTTGGAGTTTTAAGGTTTTAGGGTTTAGATGTTTGCCTTAAACTCCAAACGGGTTGCACGGACCACCGAGAATCGAGAAGAACTTCGCGAGCTGGTACGTGCCGGATCGGATCGTCGGGTCGTCGGTACGTCAGGATGCGAACAGATTGTCTAGTCGGATACTTATCGGATCGTTGGATCGACTGAGCTTCTATCGGGTCGTCAGATCGACTGAGCTTCTATCGGGTCGTCGGATTGACTGGTCGTATCAAATGGCTTTATCGGATGAGAGGGTAACCGCCGAGAGAGAAAAAAAAATTAGGGTTTATGATGATCAAGGTTTCAAAACGAGAAAGAAAAGGAAAATATGGTTTCTGGTCGATTTTAGAACTCAAGGAATTAGGGAGCTTCGTGCTGATAACGTGTTATAAAAGTAATGAAAAAATCTATTTTTATTCATAACATAGAAGTTTCTTATATAGAAGATTACACTGTCATAGATAAATGGAAATATTACGAATCATAATCTCTTGGTTATGACCATCCACAATCTGGTTCATAACATTAATGAGTTATTAAGCAACTATAATTGATTCAGTTGTCGGTGTTAAAACTTTATTTTATATCGTGATGAAAGTTTTTGATTGGTTATTCACTGTGGTTGTTGTAACGGATTCGAGTCATTTGACCTCAAACTTAGCATCTGTCCATTTGATGATTGCGTTGAAATGACATTTTCGCCTAACACATCCTCAGTACAGGTTATATAGATACATATACCATTTTGAAGTACGAAATACACTATTGGACAGAAAATACATGTTTTATAGATACATATGCATATAATACACCAAATTGAGATACAAATAGTTTTTTTAAAGTAATTTTTTACTTGCCTATCTTATATGTATTTTGGGTTCTACTACAGAAACTCGTGCATCTATAATTCGTTTACGAGTCTAAATACATATATACAACCAGTAAACATAAAACTTGTGTTTTTATAGTAAAATTTATGTTAGCCATGTATATTTTAAATTTATGTTGAATTAGTCTATTCTTAGACTATTTTATCTACACATGTTCATGATTTTATGTCATTGTTATTGGTTTATATATATTTGAGTTTAGACATATATTTTCTTAGTTTTGTATCTCCTTTGAAGTAAATAGGATGTGATGCAATTTTACCATTTAATCTTCTTTTATCAATAAAAATATACATACTAATGTGATGCAATTTTACCATTTAATCTTCTTTTATCAATAAAAATATACATACTTTTTATATACGTTTCCTTAAACTGACCAAATATAACTACTTGTTATATATAGCCTTCAACGATGTATATAAAAAATTGTCGTCAACTTTATGCTTATCATATACGTGTCCTTATCGACATGCAAAAAGAATGTATTGTACAAAATAAAAGGCTTAGAATAGTCGAAGAAGAGAAATAGAAAGATGATGAGTCATAGAGACCATTCACCAGCTTATAAGTAGTAAATCCAGCAACAGGAAAAGTAATCAACCGAGCAACTCCGATCAAGAATCTTCACCGGAGAAAGGGTAATTAATTTGCTAACTAAACCTTCGGCTCTCTTTTTATTTCCTTAATTATGTTTATATATACCTAAGTTCGCATCTCTTAGTATTACTCGGAACAACTGTAACTTATTCAGAAAGTTATTATCTATAGTTATTGTAGGATCGTAAGAGCACTTGAGAATGGTGCTTCTGCCTGCTTTCTTGGATGGGTTGGCGAGAAGTGTGTCGATGAAGAAAGGAAAATATATACCAGAAGATGAAAATGGAGGGGGAGAGATCGCAAAATCGTTGATGAAAGATGCCAAGAAGAACTCGACTTTGCTTGGCTCATCAGGCTTTGTTAAGTCAGAAACTTCTAAGAGATTCACCTCTATTTGTTCTAATAGAGGTGAGAAAGGAATCAACCAAGATCGTGCCATTGTTTGGGAGGTAAAGTTTATATAAATATACTATATGTTATGTAATTTTCATTTTATATGTATTATTAGTGGCAGAATTATATGTTTAAATGGAATCATGATCTAATACAATAGGCGTTCTATGAAAAAAATTGGAATCATGATATAGTTAATAAGGTTTATGTATATATGATATAATTGAGAAACTACAACTTGTCTTATAATATATAGGAGTTTGGGTGCCAAGAAGACATAACATTTTGTGGGATGTTCGATGGACATGGACCATGGGGACATGTGATAACCAAAAGAGTCAAAAAGTTATTTCCATCTTCACTGCTTTGCCAATGGCAACTAACTCTTGCATCATTATCATTGTCGCCGGAATGTTTCTCCCCGTTTGATATTTGGAAGCAATCTTGCCTGAAGACATTCTCCCTCATCGATCTTGATCTCAAAATCAATCCTTCCATTGATTCTTACTGCAGCGGCTGCACCGCTCTAACTGCCGTCTTGCAGGTACATATCTTGTAACCAGACACACAAAACTCTTTACTAGATATTATGACCCGTTCTAAGATTAGTAAACTAATTTTTTTTTTATATATTAACTCAAAAAATTTTGAGACCCTAAATTGATGTTTCACTTGGCTATGGTCAGGACCGGTTTTTACTTATGGCCATAGCCAAACTAACAAACAGTATCATTGTCATTTAAGACGTCTACAGTAACCTATTATGAACCATCTTGAAGTTCACGTAGAAAAGTTGCTAAATGTTGAAGTTTGATGTTGCTTTTGAAGGGTGATCATCTTGTTGTAGCAAATGCCGGTGACTCACGAGCAGTAATAGCAACGACTTCTGACGACGGAAGTGGTTTAGTACCGGTTCAGCTATCAGTAGACTTTAAACCGAACATTCCTGGTATATCTCCAAAAGCCTTTCCATATTTAACAGTTAAAGTATTCAGATGGAAAGATTCTATACAACTGGAATTAACAATTGGTATGTTTTAATTACCGGTTAAACAGAGGAAGCAGAACGGATAAAACAATCAGATGGACGACTGTTTTGCCTAGATGATGAACCGGGAGTGTACCGGGTAGGCATGCCAAATGGAAGATCACTCGGTTTAGCTGTCTCAAGAGCGTTTGGAGACTACTGTCTTAAAGACTTTGGTTTAGTCTCTGTACCGGAAGTGACATACCGAAAGATAACCGATAAGGACCAGTTCCTCATCTTGGCCACTGATGGGGTAACATATCAAATATTTATTTTAACTTTTGAATCAAATCAGGATATAGACACACATATATAACTTACATTATCATGTATGTATGTGTATGAAGATGTGGGATGTGATGACAAATGATGAGGCAGTGGAGATAGTAAGAGGAGTCAAAGAGAGAAGAAAGAGTGCAAAGAGATTGGTGGAGAGAGCTATGATGCTTTGGCGTAGGAAGAGAAGAAGCATCGCCATGGATGATATCTCTGCTCTTTGTCTCTTCTTTCATCCGTCTTAGTTTCACTCTTCTTTAACCTCTAGTACATATATCAATGTATTTTAAGCTTCGACAACAAAAATGTCATATATATACACACATTTACATAGAAGATGTTGTGAAGACGGTTGTTAAGATTAGAAACGAGTTATTAAGAGTTTCATCATGTTTTTGTAAATTGGTGTGTAATGTACATTGTGCTTCTTGAGTAACGTTGAAATGGCAAGCTGAATCAGTGGAGGACATGCTTGGCTCTTAACTAGGATTAGAAACATAAAATCAGCTTAAACATTACAGATGCACATTTCAAGGACTTGCTTGCTTGCAAGATGTCTTTCTCTCTGTTTACACTCATCAGTGAGATACTGCGTAAGCCTCTTTTCCAAATTTGTAAAGTTCATATGTTTGTTTCTTTAACAAGTCTTCTTATCAACCTTGATTTATTTAAGGAACATATATGGTATGAAACTGATTTCTTGTTTTTCGACGTGCAAGAGAGAAACTTGCTTCATGTATAATACTAACTACTCTTCTCTTTTTGGCTAATTATGCAATGCAAAGAAGGGAAAACGTCCAACAAGATGTATCTGTTGAATATATGAGCACACAAAGTTGGCCCTAATAATTTTTGCTGGTTCTCCACCAACCACTTCCAATGATATAAGCCAGTATGTGGCCAATGGGGATAACCAAACTGTTACCAAAAGCAACAACAAGCTTTTCCTTTTTTTGTTGATAAGTAACAACCTTATTCTTTTCGTCAATGAAGAAACTACTAGCGCCAATCTTAAATTGAAAACAAATGATTGGTCTCATATCAACAGCTAAGAACAACTGTTACACAACACCTCTTTAGGTTCCATTTTCGTAGTAACCCGAACCTACATCCTCAATGTTTCCTTGCGCTGAAATAACACAGCGAGCTGCTCCTCTGTAACATTAGAGAAAGTCACAACACCTTCCTTAGGGTAAGAGTGAAAAGGCAGAGGCAGACGCAGACCAAATCTCTCTGTTGTAGAATCAAAACATACTAGACGTATCACATGACTTGTAAAGAACCTCTTGGACGTGCCACATGACTTGTAAAGAACTTCTTGGTTTGATCCATCTTGTTTGCCCGCAATAAGGGTTCCAAATCGCAGGTTTAGGCTTGTTTGTTTTTTCTTCTCCATTGATGATGCATAACAATAAACCATCGCAACGAAAGATGTGATGTTCATCAAGTCTGATCAAAATCGTTTAGGCTAATGAGTTTACCTTTACGCTTTATATATGAGTCAACTATGTCATCATCTTCGTGAATTCCGTAGAGATTGACACTCATTAAATAAACTTTAAAATTCATCATCAAGACCACTAGAAACACCCTTTCCTTTGCTGATATTGCTTTCATGCTTTGCCAATAAGCTTTCTCTTTCTAAAGTTCTCTTTGGATAAAGCATTCTAGTTTTTGCAAGTAGATCTCACTGTCTTTAGAGATATCAAATGGACCCTAGAGAGCACATCCTCCAAAAGACATCTTGGAAGATTGGAGATCATTGAAGGATGCATGTTGTAGAGCGTCAAAATCTATTTTTGTTTCTAGTGGCATAACCTAAGATGTGCATGAAGTTAATTCCCTTTATAATCTCTTAATCAAGATGGTGGTTTTGGGAAATAAATTAATAAAGATCTCATTAGACTCATTTAATAAATAAGTCTGAAAAATATAATTTGTGTTTATGAAAAACTGTGTTGAACTGAATCAACTCACCGCTTAATAGCGACTTTATCATATGATCATTTGCCTCGAGTTTAGGCTAATGAGTTTACCTTTTCACTTTATATATGATCCAACATTGGCTATGGAGACTGATGCTTCACTAGATAATGTTTAATATAATTTGTGGAATCAGACTCGATTTGGTAGAGCAGCCATTAGCTGTAGCTTTCAACTAAGCGGTGGCCACGTCATTCCACCTGACAAGGTAACAACATGTGGCGGACGCCAGTGAGCTCTGCTCAATCCACTTCAATTCTATTTATCGAATCCGCAAGTAAAAGGGTAATAATCCCCTACGTTACATCCCACACCTTACTCATGCATTTTAACCGGACACGTGTCGTAATAAGAGAGAGAGAGCATGGATCCCACTTCTGCTTCCCGTCCTGGGCTGAACCGCATCAGATCAGAACCCAAACAAAAGGAATCAGACACAAACGAGGTTATCAACAGCAAGATCGCTTATCAAAGATAAGCGAAACAACTTATCAAAACTATACAGTCTGTAAGACAAAACCACATCGAAGAAAGTGGAGAACAAGTCGTGCTTTCTTCTTTTTCTTTAAAAAAAAGGAAAAAAAAAAAATATAAAATTGAATTTTCAATCTCTGTTTCCGGGTCAGCCTTTATCTTCTTTCTCGTTGTTGCGACGCGAGGAGGAGGTAGAAACCCTAGAAAACCACATTCCCTAAATAGATTCGATCAACCTTTGACCACCCACCAGATCTTGCAAGGGGAAAAAATGTCGTCTCTGAGCAGAGAGTTAGTGTTCTTGATCCTTCAGTTCTTAGACGAAGAGAAGTTCAAAGAATCTGTTCACAAGTAAGTTCTTTATCTGAGGCTAGATTTGTGTCTGAATAGTTTTGTAATTTTGGTTTGATGTTTGTGTTGTTAAAGGCTAGAGCAGGAATCTGGGTTCTACTTTAATATAAAGTACTTTGAAGAGAAAGCTCTTGCCGGTGAATGGGACGAAGTGGAGAAGTATCTTTCGGGGTTTACCAAGGTTGATGATAATCGTTACTCTATGAAGATTTTCTTTGAGATCAGGAAGCAGAAGTATCTCGAAGCTCTAGATCGGAATGATAGAGCCAAAGCTGTTGAGATATTAGCTAAGGACTTGAAAGTCTTTGCCACGTTTAACGAGGAGCTATACAAGGAGATTACTCAGCTTCTGACTCTTGAGAATTTTAGGTAGTTTTTTTTCTTGATTGTAATTGGACTAAAGGTAGAGACTTTAGTGTTGAAGAGTATGTTTTTTTTTTTTTAATTACAGGGAAAATGAGCAGTTGTCTAAATATGGTGATACAAGATCAGCAAGGAGTATAATGTATACTGAGTTGAAGAAGCTTATTGAGGCGAATCCTCTGTTTAGAGAGAAGCTAGCCTTCCCTAGCTTCAAGGCTTCTCGCCTGAGGACTTTGATTAACCAAAGCTTGAATTGGCAGCACCAGCTATGTAAGAATCCGAGGCCTAATCCTGACATCAAAACATTGTTCTTGGATCACTCTTGCAATGCGGCAAACGGTGGTGCTCGTGCAATCACTCCTGTGAATCTCCCTGTTGCTGCTGTTGCTAGACCTTCTAACTTTGTTCCTCTTGGAGTACATGGTGGAGTAGGAACTTCTTTCTACCTGTTCTGTTTTTTTTTTTAACTTTATGTTTTAGATTTAGAGAGCTGATGAAAACTGTTAATTACCTTTGTGCAGCCTTTTCAAGCTAGTGCTGCTCCGGCTCCTAATCCCAATGCTTTAGCTGGATGGATGGCTAACCCACACCCTTCTTCTTCTGTTCCTTCTGGTGTTGTCTCTGCTTCCCCGTTTCAGCTTCAGCAGCCAAATCAAGGTAGGTTTCATGTAACAAACTGTTTTGGTATTGAAACACTTGTGTGTGTGTTTAGTGGACTCTTATCTTTGGTCTTTCATGAGTTGTTAATGTCTTTGATCTTAAGACCTGAACTTATTTAACCAATTGATGTGTTTTGTCCCAACAGTTAATGTGCTTAAGCATCCCCGGGCACCGTCAAACTCACTAGGACTGATGGATTATCAGAACGCTGACCACGAGCAACTCATGAAACGCTTACGGTCTGCACAAACCAGCAACGAGGTCACATATCCTGCTCATCCTCCTCATCCCTCTGCCTCACTTGATGACCTTCCTAGAAATGTTGTGAGCACAATGCGCCAAGGGTCGGTGGTGATGAGCATGGATTTTCACCCTGCGCATCACACTTTGCTCGCTGGTTAGTCTTCTACTTGCTACTACCATGAGGAAGCTTAGTAGAGTTTGAGAGCTTTTTTTTATTTGACTCTTGTCTGTTACCTTTTTAGTTGGTTGTTCAAGCGGCGAAGTCAGCTTGTGGGAAGTTGGATCCAAAGAGAAGATTGTAACACAGCCTTTTAAGATTTGGAACATGGCCGCCTGCACTGGAATCTTCCAGGTTTGGTCTTGCTTCCTATGTTATCTTCTGTCCTGTGAGATGAATTTGTTTACTATTTTAGTGTTTCTTCACAGGGTACTATTGTCAAAGAACCATCGATATCTGTCACTCGTGTAGCTTGGAGCCCTGATGGAAATTTGATTGGTATGTTATATGGACATTGTTCTCATTACAACTTGGTCCAAGAACAAAGTATTGAATTGTGTATCATTTTCTGTGTACAGGAGTTTCATTTACTAAACATTTGATCCATGTATATGCCTACCAAGGCTCGGAACTACGCCAACACCTTGAGGTATGTGTAATCTACTTTTATTGAACTTATTGGTACATGCACCAAACTTAATCAGCTGTTTATCTCTGTGCATTAGATTGATGCTCATGTAGGCTGTGTAAATGACTTGGCGTTCGCCCACCCAAACAAGCAAATGTGTGTTGTGACTTGTGGAGATGACAAATTGATTAAGGTATGTGAGGACATTGGGAGTATAATATTCTAACATCTCTTTATCTCTCTGTTCCCTTATTAGTTTGTATGAGTTTTTTTAGGTGTGGGATCTGAGTGGTAAGAAGCTTTATACCTTTGAAGGCCATGATGCACAGGTTTATTCCATTTGCCCTCACCAGAAAGAGAATATTCAGGTAGAGAAGCAAGCATCTCTTGTTTATAAAGATCCTAAACTTTCATTTTCATGTAATTTATAATTTTTCTCTTTTTTTTTTACTATGCAGTTTATATTCTCAACAGCTCTTGATGGTAAGATCAAGGCTTGGCTCTATGATAACGTTGGTTCTCGAGTTGATTACGACGCGCCAGGACAGTGGTGTACAACGATGCTATACAGTGCTGATGGGAGCAGGTACATATATACTTCTTATTTGAATGTAATAGTTGAGATAAGTGAACATTATGTTGTGGATGATTTTTCAGGTTATTTTCTTGTGGAACGAGCAAAGAGGGAGACTCTTTCCTTGTGGAGTGGAATGAGAGTGAAGGTGCCCTCAAGAGGACATATCAAGGCTTCAGGAAGAAATCTAATGGAGTTGTCCAGTTTGATACCACTCGTAACCGTTACTTGGCTGTTGGTGAAGACAATCAAGTCAAATTCTGGGACATGGACAATACAAATCTCTTGACAACTGTTGACGCTGAAGGAGGACTTCCTGTATGAAAACTCTTGCTTCAAACTCTTTTGTCTTTCTTGAACCATGTTGTGTTACTGATGGTGTGTACCATGTTGATACCAGAATCTTCCTCGTTTGAGGTTCAACAAGGAAGGGAACCTTCTTGCGGTGACTACAGCGGATAATGGATTCAAGATCCTTGCAAATGCTGATGGTCTTAGAACGTTGAGAGCTTATGAAGCTCGGTCTTATGAAGCATCTAAAGCATCCATTGATATGAAGGTTTGTTATAACGCCCTTGTAATGAGCCTTTTTGTACAGTCTTTTTTAACTGGAGTGTTAATGCTGGTGCTTTTCAGGTATCAACTTCCGCAATGGTTTCAAGCATGAGTCCAGCAGCTGTTGGTAAAGTTGAACACATGGACACAGACTCTCCTGCTAGGCCAACTCCAATTCATGTATGATTTAAGAGGATCTTTGTGTTTTTTTTTTTCTATGTAGTTCAGAGTTTGTTGATGTCTTCTAACTTTAATGTTATGACATATGTAGAATGGAATTGAGGCAATGTCAAGAACTATGGAGAAGCCAAGACACTTGGAATCTGTTGATAAGAAACCCTTGGAGTTAACAGAGATTGTTGATCCTACTCAGTGCAGACAAGTGACCATGCCAGATAGCAAGGATTCTGTCAGCAAGGTTTGTTGTTGTCTAAAGTTTTCATGTTCATTTAAGACATATCTTGGAACTAATCTTTTACTGATATGTCAACTCTAAAAGGTTGCTCGGCTTCTTTATACAAACTCTGGTGTTGGCGTCCTTGCTCTGGGAGCAAATGGTGTCCAAAGACTATGGAAGTGGAGCCGCAATGAGCAGAATCCAACAGGGAAGGTGAGACAGCTAAACCTTTCAACTTGTACATCCTTTCTAGTTGCTTAATGTGTGCTTTCTATGTTTGAAGGCAACGGCAAGTGTAACACCACAGCATTGGCAGCCAAACAGTGGTCTCCTAATGGCAAACGATGTTCCTGAGAATCCTGAAACAGCTGTGCCATGTATAGCGCTTTCTAAGAATGACTCTTATGTAATGTCAGCTTGTGGTGGAAAGGTTTCCTTATTCAATATGATGACTTTCAAAGTAAGCAGCTCTAATCCAACTTACTTTGGAGGGACATGTTTGTATCTATGTATGTATGTGAGATAAATGACATCATTTTCACTTTTGTTTACAGGTGATGACGACTTTCATGCCACCACCACCAGCTTCAACATTCCTGGCGTTTCATCCTCAAGATAATAACATTATTGCAATTGGAATGGAAGACTCTAGTATCCATATTTACAATGTCAGGGTAGATGAGGTAATAATACTAAACTCTTGGTGTGTTTAAAATGTTTCACCTCTTTTATGAAATATGTAATGTAATATCTCTTTTTATTCTTATAGGTGAAAACAAAGTTGAAAGGTCACCAGAAGCATATAACTGGTCTTGCTTTCTCCACTGCACTCAATACACTTGTCTCTTCTGGTGCTGATGCTCAGGTAACGCAAGATTTATTGGCTATTGAAGCTTACACACACACATGTTCGGTTTTAAACTTTGTTTTTTTTTTATTACAGCTATTCTTCTGGACCGCTGACTCATGGGAGAAGAAGAAATCTTCAGTGATTCAACTACCCCCTGGTAAAGCACCAGTGGGAGACACAAGAGTCCAGTTCCATAACGACCAAATCCATTTATTGGTTTCACATGAGACGCAGCTTGCTATTTATGATGCTTCAAAGATGGAATGTATACATAAGGTAAAACCAATAAGCCTTTCATTTTAATGATTTAACAAAAGAAACCTTAGTTTCTCATACATCTTTATTTACATTCTTGTGCAGTGGGTGCCACAAGAAGCTCTCTCTTCCCCCATTACCTCTGCATCTTACTCATGCAACAGCCAGCTGGTTTACGCGTCATTCACTGATGGAAACATTGCAGTCTTTGATGCTGAATCCTTGAGACTCAGATGTCGCATTGCTCCATCTGCTTACATGCCTCAACCAACACCCAACAGGTACACCTACCTATGCTTTGTTATAATTTTTAAATTTACATTTCTTAAACCTATTGTGTTTTGTTTTTGTCTGTGATAGTGCACCAATCATTCCACAAGTGATCACAGCTCATCCACAAGAACCGAACCAACTAGCCGTTGGACTCTCTGATGGTTCAGTTAAAGTGATTGAGCCGTCAGAAGCTTCTAGAAGATGGGGCGTAGGGGTCGCAGTTACTGCAGATAAAGCAGGAGCCGAGAATGGACGGCCATCGAGTTCCTCTGCAGCTAATAACTCAAGTTCAGATCATCAGATTCAAAGGTGAAAAATAGTTGCTGTCAGTTAAAGTTAGTTGACCGTTTATTTTGGCTTTGGATTGTAAAGTTGTGATAGCTTGTCCTGTTTTTTTTGTAAATGGGATTTTTAAATCTTATCAAGTAGGATTATTAATAACCGTTTATTTTGTATTTGTCGACGTTTTAACATTTAAAAGGTTTACTCTTGAATGTAGGTTTTGATATAATGAGTATTCATATCAATTTTCATTGAATATGAATATAGTAGTGACTTTTGGACGGATATAAATATTCATATAATATATAATTTATAATAGTTACTTAATATGTTTTCTTAAGTTTTAAATCATTTTGCAATTAGTATGTATGCAAAACAAATAGAAGATTTTTTAAATAAACATTTGATTTTGATTGCCGTCTGTCCCTTCAGTCCCTTAGCGCCTTAGTACGGTGAACCAGATGGCCAGGATCGGAACTCGCTGATTAAATATTTTGATCGATTAAATTATTCTTTTGAGTAGATTAGATTGTATTTATTCTTTTCAACTGAACCATAATTTAAGTGATTCTTAATAATTTAAAATCAAATTAATTTTATTAGTTGCATTTAATTTATTTCATTGTCTTGGTTATTAATATACTTTGGTTAAACCATGTATATTTGATATATGTTATTTTGGAATAAAACATGAAAATGTTACTGGTTCAGAGTTGCGGGAATATAACCGATTATATTTTAAAATTTTATGTATGCATATAAAATTGTATGACCGAAGTAAATCTTAATAGTTTGTTAACATATTGTTTTCAGTTATTCATTAATTTTGAATCGTTTATAATTTATATGCATAATAAATAAATAGAATATTATTCTAAGTAATAATATGGCGTTGCTTTAATAAGGCTTCTGATTTTGAATATTGGAATCATGATTGTTTTACCTTACCCATTTTTGAGTAATGAGTTGCATATATTCATCTAACATGAACCATGCCTATTTTCTAATTAGGTTAAAAACCAAATAGTTTTTTGGTGTATTTATTTTGGTTTCAAATTTTGATTTGAAATTTTTTTTTTTAAAAGATAAATACCTAAAAATATTTTTATGCAGCTATGTTTTGTGTGTAAAAATATATATAATTTAAAATTTAAATTATTTCCTTTTTGTTAACAGAAAAATATTTCTTTTTATTTATGTTGTATTAAAAATATGAAGAAAAGAAAGCTAAAATTCGTAATATACATAAAATCTCTCTCTCTCTCTCTATATATATATATATCCTTTTATTATTTGTGTAGATTTTTTCAAATGACAAATATAATTAAAAAATTTTAAAAATTAGAAACATAACTAGTAATCTATTAAGCAAAAATAAAAATGAAATAATTTTAGTAAAGACAATAATATATATTTTATAATTCATTAAGGTTAATTTCGTAATTAACCAGTATAAGCATTAACATGAGAAAAATACATATAAAAATAACTTCTTCAATATTATTATAAAAAATTTGAAACTATATTAGTAAACCAGACAACCACTTGTGTCTAGACAGTACAACTAAAACGAATTAATAATAATTATCTATATTTAAATTATCAATTAATAATAATAATAATTTTATTTTATTTTATTTGGTTTAGTATATTTTACATCGTATTTGTTTCATGATATTTTTATCATATAAATTTATTTATCTTCTTAATTTTGTTATATTTTGACAATATTCTGATTTTGTTTTGTTCATGTTTTTATCAAGTATTTTCTTGATTAATATTGTATTTTTTACATTTGTTATATTGATATATCTCCTATAATTTTACATCTACATTGTACATATTTCAGTTAACATATATGAATGAATGATAAAAAAATGTTCACAATCACCTATAAAATTTAAAATCTTTTCTCAAAAAATGTTACTTGATCCCGTATGGCGCGATTCTTCTGCTCTGTTACCGGTATTACGGTACGGTTCTACTAACTCCATTTTTCAAAATATAGTTTGATGCAACTAACTAAAACGAATTATGAGATCGAGAGTGATGAGTAAGTCTAGTGGGTATGCATGCGCGGACACTATTTATATTGTCAAATATAAGTTTTGCCGTACTTAAATTTGATAAATTGTTGACAAATTCATGAAAGATGGCCACAAGAAGATTCGAGAAAACTATTTATATTCAACAAGATAATGCACGGACACACGTTGATCCCAGAGACAAATATTTTCGAGCAGTTGCTTCTCAACATGGTTTTGATATTCGTTTAATGTGTCATCCACCGAATTCACCGAACTTGAATATTCTCGACCTTGGATTTTTTTAACGCCATTCAAACACTACAACATGAAGTGTGTCCGAAGACTACAGAAGAACTTATTTCTGCAGTAGAAAACTCATTTGATGAGTACTCCTCAAAGCATGTGAACAGGATATTTTTGACTTTGCAATCATGTATGCAGGAAATTATGAAGGTCCAAGGTTCAAATAACTACAAAATTTCACATTTGAAGAAAGTCATCATGGAAAAGGAAGGTAATCTACCGTCACGGATGAGTTGTGATCGTCTTTTAGTTCGTGATATAATGAATTATCTAGCTACTTGAGTTCTTTTATTTATCACGTTTTCCATGTTGCATACTCTTATTTATAAAGTCATGACAACGAACATCATAAAAGGTTTCTTCCATGTTACATAATCTTATTTTTTACGTCATGAAAACAAACATCATTAAAACTTTCTAGAAAAAAATAATAATAAACAAAGGTCTCAGAGACTTAAATGAGAAAAAGGAACATTACTTAGGAAAATACTTCGGCAAAACAAAATTCATCAGCTCCATCACATTAGCCTATATCTTCTTGAGTTGTGTATGATTTGATCTTGTAAACATCTCTTGACTCACCTTTGAAAGTTTCTTCTTCTAGTTTCATTTTTGATTTCACCTCTTCCTTTTCTTTTTGTTTCATTTTTTTTTTGCATCTTCTTCTGTTTTCTCTTTGTGCTTCTGACAAAAAGAAATTTAAAAATAATAAGAAATTGATATGGAATTTAACGGTACCAAAAATATTTGTCTTTCCCCAAAAAGAATTTAAGTAACTCATCGTAAATATCAAATGAAAATTAAATGAGATAATTTTTATATAAAAAAAAGACATTAACGATATTACACAAAATCTTTCTTTGTGAAATAAATAAAAGATCCAAAACATCTTATTTTCCGAAACTAAGGTAGTATAATGTTTTGCAGGTTGGAATAGTTGATACTAATGGTAGGCTACTTGGCACTTGGAGTGCTCCAATTGTAGCAATGTGGGATATAGAAAACTGTATGGTCTCATTTGGTTGCCGCCCAACCATGGATAGTGACTGAATCGTAGGTTCACTATGGCAGAAAGACTACAGAGGAACGGTGGAAATAACACTGATGAAAAAAGCGACTGAGAGTCTTAGACGTAGAATAAAACTGTGGATGAATGTTACTCGGGCTCCAGGAAACCTCCTTCTTATCAGTGGCGGCGGAGGCTTTGCTTTGACCCTCATGGACTTGGAGAAATTTTTTCACAATGCCATACTTACCTATAATGAGGCTATATTTTAGATTTGCTGAATTATGATGGAGGCTTTGCTACTATTATTGCTTGTTGTCTCATCTCGATTATTTTCCTCAATTCCAACATTTTTTGGTAACAGTGAATGCCAACAAATTTAGAAGAAACAAACAAAAAAAATTATTTAGAAATAGTGAGTTAAACCTCATGTAAACATAAGTGGTCATATCTACTTGTTAATTCACATTTGATGTTATTATTCTACATTTTAGAGTTTTTATTTATTTATTTATTACTACAACCTTTTATCAATTTGTTAAAAGGCTATCTAATTCTAATTATAGCGAACTCTTATTTATAATTTCTGCACAAATGAATAATTAAATTTCTATAGAAAATTACTAGAGTATAGGCTACGTCAGTAGTATAACTTAGATCCATATTCAAGACGGAGTCAGTTTTTTGATGCTTTAGAAGGATGGCTAGCTTATTCCACTATTGGAGCCATATGATTGAAAGATTAAAACATATTTAATTTATTATCAAATAATGATAAATTTTCTTCGCTAAAGTGTTTTGAGATTATATTTTTTTGTTGGATCTACATCATGCGAGAATTTTGCTGCTAAAAGTCATTAAAAGTAGCTATAAAGATCTAACTATAATTTGAACTAAGTACTTAGTAAAGAACTAGTTCGAGCTTGGAGATGATTAGTTGATAGTTTGGATGTTGACACACATTTTTCTTTTAACTGTGCAGCTGGCTCTATATAACAATTTTCTTCTCAACATTATTTGAAAGCCATAACCTGTGTGATGTTTGTGCACAAAAGATCTATGTGATCTTATCATCCTCTTATTAAAAAGTATATGCTAAAAAAATATCATTTATCAATTTCCTGAATAATTAAAACTCCGCGATAGTTTATGCTTGTACCACCTTTTACCATCTTTTAGTGAAGCTTAATGAATTCATTGTATTCCAGTATACATTTTTTCTTGTTTTGTCTACACCAAGATCATTTCTAATACTCAGAGTAAACTCTTGTGAATCATTTGAGTCTTATGTTTGACTTACTCATATAAGGATGATGTTTTTTAATGCTCAGAAAAATCTATCTCAAGCTTAGCTTCTGTAGCCATTGAGCTCACTTCTAGCATCCATGTCGCAGGGGTTATATTTCTCTTTAATTTCTTGAACTCCATGAATTGCCTGTATTTTCTTAAGAGAATAGTCATGAGGAATATTATTTATCAATGTGATATTCCTAAAAAAAAAAATTAAGAGTCTAACCTGGAAATATTCAATAATCTTGTGGGAGTTTTGGCCTAAAGGACCAGCATAAATCACTTGTGTCCACCTCTCTTCATAAGCAGAAGCTCATCAAAAGCTTCAAAGATATCAATGCTAGGCTGGTGGATTGTGCAGACAACAGTTCTACCTGTGTCAACTGTGTTCCTTACCGTCCTCATCACAATGGCTGCAGCCCTAGAGTCAAGCCCTGAAGTTGGCTCATCCATGAAGATTATGGATGGATTCGCCACTAGTTCTACTGCGATAGTAAGTCTCTTCCTCTGTTCTGTTGATAACACGCTGTGATCCCTGGAAGCCTCACTATCGCAATAACCAGAGATTCCTGCAAAAGTTTCTTGTGGAACGAGTGAAGTGAAGATGGAGACTATTTCCTTGTCGAATGGAATGAGAGTGAAGGTGCCCTGAAGAGGACATATCTAGGCTTTCGGAAGAAATCTAATGGAGTTGTTCAGTTTGATACAACTCGTAATTCTGGGACATGGACAATGCAAATCTCTTGACGACTGTTGACGCTGAAGGAGGACTTCCTGTATGAAAACTCTCCAGTACTCCTTTGGTTTATATACTCTTTTTGTCTTTCTTGACCATGTTGCTTTAACTGATGGTATGTACAGAACCTTCCCCGTTTGAGATTCAACAAGGAAGGGAATCTACTTGCAGTTACTACAGCTGATAATGGATTCAAGATCCTTACAAATGCTGATGGTCTTAGAACCTTAGGAGCATATGAAGTTCTGTCTTATGAAGCATCTAAAGCATTCATTGATATGAAGGTTGGAGTATTAGAAGTCTTCTATTGAAAGAGTCTTTTGTGCAGTTTTTAGCTCGAGTGTCAATGCTTGTGGTTCAGGTACCAACTTCTGCAATGGTTTCAAGCATGAGTCCAGCATCTATTGGTAAAGTTGAACACATGGACACGGACTCTCCTGCTAGGCCTACTCCAGTCCATGTATGATTAAGAGGATCTTTGTTTTGTCTTTTTCTATGTGGTTCAGAGTTTGTTGTCTTCTAACTTTGGTGTTATGACATATGTAGAATGGAATTGAGGCAATGTCAAGAACTATGGAGAAGCCAAGAAACTTGGAATCTATTGATTAGAAACCCTTGGAGTTAACAGAGATTGTTGATCCCACACAATGCAGACAAGTGACCATGCCAGATAGCAAGGACTCTGTTAGCAAGGTTTGTTGTTGTTCTAAGCTTCATGTTCATTAAGACATATCTTGGAAACTAATATTTTACTGATATGTCAACTCTAAAAGGTTGCTCGGCTTCTTTATACAAACTCTGGTGTCGGCGTCCTTGCTCTGGAAGCAAATGGTGTCCAAAGACTATGGAAGTGGAGCCGCAATGAGCAAAACCCAACAGGGAAGGTTAGACATTAAACCTTTCAACTTTTACATCCTTTGTGGTATGTTTCTTAATGTGTGCTTTCTATGTTTGAAGGCAACGGCAAGTGTAACTCCACAGCATTGGCAGCCAAACAGTGGTCTTCTAATGGCAAACGATGTTCCTGAGAATCCTGAAACAGCTGTGCCGTGTATAGCGCTTTCTAAGAATGACTCATATGTCAAGTCAGCCTGTGGTGGAAAGGTTTCTTTATTCAATATGATGACTTTCAAAGTAAGCAGCTCTAATCCAACTTACTTTAAAGGGTCATGTATGTATCTATGTATGTGAGGTAAATATCATTTTCAATTTTGTTGACAGGTAATGACAACTTTCATGCCACCACCACCAGCTTCAACATTCCTGGCGTTTCATCCTCAAGATAATAACATTATTGCAATTGGAATGGAAGACTCTAGTATCCATATTTACAATGTCAGGGTAGATGAGGTAATAATACTAAACTCTTGGTGTGTTTAAAATGTTTCACCTCTTTTATGAAATATGTAATGTAATATCTCTTTTTATTCTTATAGGTGAAAACAAAGTTGAAAGGTCACCAGAAGCATATAACTGGTCTTGCTTTCTCCACTGCACTCAATACACTTGTCTCTTCTGGTGCTGATGCTCAGGTAACGCAAGATTTATTGGCTATTGAAGCTTACACACACACATGTTCGGTTTTAAACTTTGTTTTTTTTTTATTACAGCTATTCTTCTGGACCGCTGACTCATGGGAGAAGAAGAAATCTTCAGTGATTCAACTACCCCCTGGTAAAGCACCAGTGGGAGACACAAGAGTCCAGTTCCATAACGACCAAATCCATTTATTGGTTTCACATGAGACGCAGCTTGCTATTTATGATGCTTCAAAGATGGAATGTATACATAAGGTAAAACCAATAAGCCTTTCATTTAAATGATTTAACAAAAGAAACCTTAGTTTCTCATACATCTTTGTTTACATTCTTGTGCAGTGGGTGCCACAAGAAGCTCTCTCTTCCCCCATTACCTCTGCATCTTACTCATGCAACAGCCAGCTGGTTTACGCGTCATTCACTGATGGAAACATTGCAGTCTTTGATGCTGAATCCTTGAGACTCAGATGTCGCATTGCTCCATCTGCTTACATGCCTCAACCCAACAGGTACCTATCCTTTGTTATAATTTTTAAATTTACATTTCTTTACCAATTGTGTTTTGTTTTTGTCTGTGATAGTGCACCAATCATTCCACAAGTGATCACAGCTCATCCGCAAGAGCCGAACCAGTTAGCCGTTGGACTGGCTGATGGTTCAGTTAAAGTGATTGAGCCGTCAGAAGCATCTAGAAGATGGGGCGTAGGGGTCGCAGTTACTGCAGATAAATCAGGAGCCGAGAATGGACGGCCATCGAGTTCATCAGCAGCTAATAACTCAACTTCAGATCATCAGATTCAAAGGTGAAAAATGGTTGCTGTCAGTTAAAGTTATTGACAGTTTATTTTGGCTTGGGTTGTAAAGTTGTGATAGCTTTGTCCTGTTTTTTGTAAATGGGACTCTTAATTTATATCAAGTAGCGTATTAATAACCGTTTATTTTGTATTTGTGGACGTTATAACATTTAAAAGGTTTTTTTTTTGGTCAACTGAATATTATTAAACCAGAAGTTGAAACAGTTACAAATTCCTAGGCTATAACCCCCAGGAACCCTAAAACCCAATCTTATGATCTCTCATTGCTTGAGTTGCCCATAAGAGAACTTTAAAAGGTTTACTATTGAATTGTAGCTTTTGATATAATGATTAATCATATAAATATTCATTGAACATGAATATAGTAGTGACTTTTGGACGTTTATAAATATTCATAATAGATAATTCATAATAATTATTATTATTTATTCTTAAATTTCAAATAATTTTTCCTTTCATATGTATGAAAAACAAATAGAAAATATGATTTCAATATTGATTCTTAAATTTTAACTAACTTTTTGTTATTATGATTTAAATATGGAAAAATAATAGTAAAATTAAAATTAAATATTATTATATTATTATTTCCATTAAAATTAGTGTGATCACGCAATGTGTGTGATTTATAAATCTTTCTCACTTAGCATACTGGATCTCCATGTAGTTCAAGCCATCAACAGAACTAACCAAAACTCTTTTGACATCATCGTAATTGCCATCATACCACACCCTTCATTCACTCCCACCACAGAGCTTAGGTACCTTCGGAGGAGCCGGGAAGAAGTGGCCACCTAGCTTGTTCTGTTTTTGTAAATGGGTTTCTTAAATTATATCAAGTAGGCTTACGAATAAATTTATTTTGTATTTGTCGATGTTATAATATTTAAAAGTTCTACTCTTGAATGTAGCTTTTGATATATGCCTTTGAATTATCACATAGATTTTCTTTGAATATGAATATATTATGAAACTATATTAGTAGACCAGATAGCCACTTGTGTCTAGACAGTCTAACTCAAACAAATTAATAATTATTATCTATACTTACATTAACCAACTAATAATAATAATTTATTTATTTGGCTTAATCTATTGTGCATGATATATAGAAATATTATATGTTTTCAATTTATTTAGCATCGTAATTTCATTATATTTTGATGATTTTTTGCTTTTCTTTTGATTTCTCCATATTTTTTATCAAATATTGTTTTAGTTAATATTGTTTTTATATATTTGTTATATTAGTTTATCGCTTGTAATTTTACATCTGTATTGTTATATAGTTTAATTAACATATATAACGATGAAGATAATCACAATCACCTATTTAATTTCTGTTAAACTTTTACTATTATAGTTTTGTATCTTCCCCCAAATTAATGTATATACAAAGTTTTGATATATTTATATATTTATAAAAATATTATAGTAAATTTAAAAATGTTTTGATTCGATCCTCTAAAATGCTAGACAACATTGTAGTGTGGTTGAATTCTTCTTCTCTGTTACCGGTATTACCGTATGGTCCTACTAACTCTGTCTTCATTTTGCAAAATAGTTTGATGCAACTAAAACGAATTATGAGAGAGTGACGAATATGTTTAGTGGATATGTTTTTTTTGTAGCATTGTTTAGTGGTTATGCAGAAAATAAAAGATAGTTTTGAGATTTGAATAGTAAAATCTCAAATTTGAAGTTTCATTATTCGAAACCTTAAAATTTGAAAAATCGAAGCTGAGTTGGAATGACAAAAGTTTTAAAATTTGAGGATTTGAGTTGAGTTGGAAATACTATTGCTTTATCATTACTCTACTATTTCACAATGTAAGCAGTTTTATTTAAATGTACTAGTATTAAAAATGTTACTTTTAAAGAGTATCATTTAATATATAAGTTCGACTAATTACAAAAAATTTTATATAATTTAATTAGTCACACAATCCCATACATACAAAAGTTGCATTGGAATATTAAAACTGCTTATATTTTTGAAATATTTTTTTTTCTACAACTATGAACTAATTATATTATGGAACAGAGAAGCATTACTAAACTAATTATATTATGAATTCTTATAACCTAGGTTGCATGGACACGAAAACGAATACGCGGAAGCGTGATTTTTGATTTTTTTTTGCTTTGAAAACGTTATAGAAACGTCTACAAATAAATAAATAAATAAATAAATATATATATATATATATACTCACATATATAACTGATTAACATTTGCATTCATTTTTATTATATTTAATATATCTTAGAATACAAATAAACAAATAACCATTTTATTTAATCTTATGAAAATAAAATAAGTCATTATTAAATATCAAAATCATATAAAAATTTAAAAATAACAAAAAAACCAATACTTAAATATTAAATAGTTTAACTAAAATAAAAATTATAACAACAAGTAAACTCCAAAACAAACAAATATTAACTAGGTATTAACTATTATACAAAAAATAAATTATAATATATTGTAATACATTATACGATCATACAAGCTTAACTACAATACAAATAATTAACTAGATCAAGTAGTAGATAAATAAAATGTTACATAACATTAACTAAATTCATTATATTTACTTTACTTTAAATATTATCTTACAAAGGCTATTTAATATTAAACAAAATTCATAAAAATATTTGTTGTGATTAAATTTTAAATCTAAATATTATACTATCACATATATATAACAATCACACATTAATTGTAAAGTTTTTCTGACTACAAAGAAAATGAGATATTATGCAGATAATTCAATTGTTTATGTAATTCAAATAAAATATATGTAAAATGTATGATAAAATATTAAAATGTATTAACAGTTTACATGCATCAAGCAATTTATATAGTATTTTAAAATACAAATTAATACTTTTCAAAAACTATGAATATGCTTATAAAAATAATTATGACATTTGTAAATAAAAAAAAAAACTAAATAGCTAATAAGAGAGTGTAGTTATAAATAAACATAGCTAAGAAAATCAACAAATCATATCTCAGATAAAAAAAAAGACAAATCAATTAAAATAATTATTCTAAAAGTTATTATAAAACTAAATTATTAATACAGATTCACGTGTAGATCGAGTATAAAATCTAGTTATGTAAATAAATGAGCTAAGTTAGCTTTATTAGTGAGACCATAGCATAGACAATATACTTTAGTATTGTTTTATAAATTGCAACTTTTTTTAACAGAATATATATATATATTTTTTAAATGTGTTAAATTATGTTTTAAAATTATTTAAGGGCCTAAAACTTTTTTTTTGCCCAGGGCCCCAACAAACTATGAGCGGGGCCTGCCTTCAGCTAAGAGGTATGGTCTTTCTTCATATCTACTCTCCATGATTCTCCTCCTATTTTGTATGAAGATGGCTGAAAGACCCTTCAGGGGATATGAATGTTAAGCTGTGAAGGATTACCAAAAAAAAAAATGTTAAGCTGTGATACAGGAAAATGAGAGGATGTGCCACGTCACAGGAACAACGTCATCAAAAATATGAATTATATATAAAGTAGCAGTGTGAAAGATTAGAATGATGAAAAAATATTGTTGAAACTTTCTTTTCTTTTCATTTCTCTTCTGTTACTTTCTCGGAAAATCTCAGTGTGTGAGATCCGTCTCGGATAACATTGTTAGTTAATCGGTGTTTCATGAACATTTGGATTTGTGGTTACTTGTTTCTAATCGAAAATGTAAAGAGAAAGGCCCAATTCCATCTTGGCCCAACTATACTTCTAGCCCAAACAAGATATCCTGCATGAACAAAAGGAAACGTTACGTTAGTCGGCGAAGACTTCAGAAAAGGTAATATGGAATAGGAGTAAAGTCGGTGATCATGATATATATATAGAGGAGGTGATCAAGGTTCCGAGATTATCCGAGAGAGAGAGCAAGGGCAAAGAGAGAGAGAGAGAGAGAGAGATATAACAAGAGATTAAGCAAACAAAGAGTTCGTGGGTTTTGTGTTAATCATTGGCTTGTAATCTCTATTATTGTTCTTAAAGAAACACTTTTCTGGTTTAGTGAATAAAGAGAACTCTTGGTATCTGATTTCATTCTAAGTTTAAGCACTAGGTAAAGGTTTAAAACCTAACAAGTGGTATCAGAGCAATCTAGGTTTGATTGCAAGTGCTAGGAGGAGATATGGAATTAATATCCGGAAAGTTCGAGGTCGAGAGGTTTGATGGAAAAGGTGATTTCGGGTTATGGAAGTACAAGATGCTAATGCAATTGGAGCTTCTAGGGTTAGATTCTACGATTCAGGAAGTTACGGTCACGCCTTCTGAAACAGGCAAGGAGAAAGACGAAGAACTACCTGAGGTCAAAGTAGATCCGTTGAAGGATAAGAAGGCAAAGAATCTAATATGCATGAGCCTAGGAAATTTGGTTCTGCGTAAGGCGATGAAGGAAACAACTGCGTTAGGAGTTTGGAAGGCTTTGGAAAGAGATTACCAAACGAAGACACTTCCTAATAGGATCTACATGAAGCAGAGGTTTGCGAGCTTCAAGATGGATGATCACAAGAGCATCGAGGAAAACCTAGATATTTTTCTTAAGCTAGTTTCAGATCTTGCAAGTCTTAACATCAACATCAGCGATGAAGACCAGGCAATTCAAGTTCTATCTAGCTTGCCCCAGCAATTTGATTCACTAGTTGACACGCTCAAGTACGGGACTGCAAAAGAAACTCTTACCATGAACGACGTGACTAATTCAGCATACTCCAAAAAAGTGGAGTTAAAGGAAAAGGGATTGCTGAATAAATCCAGGTCTGATGCAGAGGGTTTGTACGTGGAGGAATCAAGGGGCAGATCAGATAAAAAAGGTTAGAGGAAAATCTAACGGCAGGGGCAGATCTAAGTCAAGGCAAAAGTTCGATAAAAGCAAAATAAGTTGTTTTATCCGTGGAGAAGGACACTGGAAAAGAGAATGTCCTGAAAGGAGACATAGAGAATCTGCAAATATTGCGACGGAGCCGAAGCAACCCTTAGTGTTAACAGCTAGTGTGCAAGACACTAAGCAAGAATGGATCATGAATTCTGGATGTTCTTATCATAGTACATCAAACAAGGAGGTTATGTTTAATCTCAAGGAGTTCAGTGGTGGTTCAGTGTTAATGGCTAATAACACTCAATGTGACATAAAAGGAATTGGGAAAATAAAGATTCAAAATTCAGATGGCTCTGAAGTGATACTCACGGGTGTAAGATACATACCAGGGGTGAGTAGGAATCTAATTTCCTATGGGATGCTAGAAAAATCAGGTTGTAAGTATAAAGGAAGCAATTTCATGGTGCACTTCTACAAAGATAACAAGAAGGTGATATCAGGAAAATATCACGATGGAGTTTATTATCTACAAGGCACAATTGCTAAGAGTAAGAAGAACATGCGGAGAGTGGAGAAAGAAATCAGAAAGAAGAAATCAAAGAATATGACGTTTTCTACAAGACTGATTCAGGGACCTACTCCATTCGGTTTTGAAACAAAAGACTCATCAGCTCAAGGTGGAGACTCTTTCTTGACAGAAAAAACAGAAGAGATTGAGTCTAAGGCGAGCAATGAAGAAACTAGGACAGAATTTTCAAAGGATGAATTATTGTTTGCAAAAGAAGAAAGGCATAAAGATGGTGATCTTTTAGCCTATGTTTTAGCTGCACCGGAAAAGCTTGATACAGAAGAACCTAAAGCCTATGAGGAGGATTGGAAGAAGGCTGGAACAGAGGAGAACGTGGACATGGAACGTAGGAATGAAGCTGAAGGAAAAGTTTCAAAAATATTGGAAGATGGTATCTTCGGAGATAGAGTCAAAGAGAACGCAACACTATCTAAGGTCCATACCAGTAAACAAGATGAGTTACAATGTAAAGCAGTACCTGGACAGAAGCTTCAGGTTCGCTGCGATTCTGCCTAAGAAGGAAGACGCTCCAGGTAACTCCATTATCAACGCTGTCTCAAGCTCGCAGAGACAGAGGATGAGTTTAACATCCCAAGCATCAACTTAAACAGGTAAAGAGAAGTGAATAAATTTACCAAGAAGTTGAACGGAAACGGGATCATGGGTTTGTCGGAGTAACGGAGGAGCCTCCAAAGGGTCACCTAAGAGAACGTCTTAAAGACGAGTATCTAGGTTGGCCAAAGAAGAAACAGATCACAGGACATCAGAAACGTCGTTTTAAACAGCAGAGAATGTCTTTACCGAGAAGCTGGAGGGAGAGGAGTTTGAACGAAGGGTAGAAACAGATCACGGGAAACACATGAACAAGATATGCCGGTTGAAGAATCACATCTCACTGTCAATTACAAAAGGAGATTAAGTCTATACGATTTCAAAGGATATAGATAAGAGGTCTCCAAGCAAACTCAAATCATCAGAGAAAGCTTACCAGAGGGATGCAGTAATCCGAGAAGGTTGAGCGATGGATCGACCACCTGAAACATTCAAAAACGAGCTGGAGAATTTGGGTAGTAGAATTGATCTCTGGAATCAAGGCGAGAAAGGTTGAAGACGGAGTAGCGGCGTACGAGCTACATGAGTCATGGATTCATTGATGAGACGTCATCACTATCTTAAGGATTCTAAGTTAAAAGGAGATGAGAAAGAATACCCGTTCTGGTTTAATCTTCGAGATGGACAAACGGCAAAGACAAAGAGAAGGAGTAGTGAGTGATTCAGCGGCGAAGCAACTCGGCGAAGTTGTCATCAGAATTACTTGTGTTTCAGGTCGATCGTGAACTGTTTGGTCTTCAAAGAGAGTAGGCGATTAGAATACTCATAGGTTGTTCTATGGTTGAGAAACTCGGCAAAGTGTTCACTGGCTCAGATCAATTTTCTGATCACAGAGGAAGGAGAGGAACGCGACGTCGATATCATCAAAGGTGGTGATTAGAAGAGGTAGCAATGTGGGCCTTAGGTGGAGATTGTAAAGAGAAAGGCCCAATTCCATCTTGGCCCAACTATACTTCTAGCCCAAACAAGATATCCTGCATGAACAAAAGGAAACGTTACGTTAGTCGGCGAAGACTTTACAAAAGGTAATACGGAATAGGAGTAAAGTCGGTGATCATGTTATATATATAGAGGAGGTGATCAAGGTTCCGAGATTATCCGAGAGAGAGCAAGGGCAAAGAGAGAGAGATATATAACAAGAGATTAACCAAACAAAGAGTTCGTGGGTTTTGTGTTAATCATTGGCTTGTAATCTCTATTATTGTTCTTAAAGAAACACTTTTCTGGTTTAGTGAATAAAGACAACTCTTGGTATCTGATTTCATTCTAAGTTTAAGCACTAGGTAAAGGTTTAAAACCTAACAGAAAATACAGTTTATATGTATCAAGCTGATAATCAGGTTGCTTCGGTATATTTTGTGTGGAAGGAGCAGAGTACCGAATTTTGCTCAATTTCATCGCTTTGTTGGGTTTATTTTCTGCTCTGTTACTTATCCCCTTTGCTGGGTTTGATGGAATAAAAGTAAATCTAATCCGTTAAAATAGAAGTATAAATAAAAATAAACCCTTAAGTTTACAATTTATTTATAATCTTATGCCACTAAACCAATTAATAAACTTAGTTTAAGTATTTAATGTATTTTCCTTATTTAATTAAAATAAAATCTATTACTTCCTATAATCTAGCTAACCAACAAATTTAACATATTTTGATACTCTATGCTAAAAATTTAAAATATTCTCAATATTAATATTACGGACAGAACTTAGGTTCATCCCCTAGGCTGAACTTTTAAATTCACCTCACCCTTTAGAACCCATCAAATTTCCACATAGATTATTAATTAAAAAACATTAAATTAAACAAAAAAATAGCTACAAAAATAAAAATGCTAATTTTAACGACGCTAATGTTTCCAGCAAAATCCGAAACCCTAAATTCTAAACCTTATACCATAAATTCTAAACTCAAATCCAAACCCTAAACCCTAAACTCTAATCATAGACCCTAAACGTTAATTTTAAAAATGCTAATTTTAACGACGCTAATGCTTCCAGCGAAATCCGAAACCCTAAATTCTAAACCCTATACCCTAAATTCTAAACTCAAATCCAAACCCTAAACCCTAAACTCTAGACCCTAAACCCAAATTATATACCCTAAACCCAAAAACTAGACTATAAACCTAAACTCTATACCCTAAACCCAAGTCGTAGATCCTAAACTCAAACCGTAAACCTTAAACTCAAATTATATACCCTAAACCCAAAAATTTAACGGTAAATCCTAAACCCAAACCGTAAATCCTAAACCCAAAACTAGGGCTGTTCAATATGGCAAAACTGAACCGTACCGAACCGAACCAAACCGAAATAGATAATATGGTTTGGATTTGGTATATACCATATAAACCGAATGGATATGATTTTAAAAAAACCGTAGGATTTGGATATGGTTCGGTATATAACCGATAAAACCGAATATACCGAATAAAACCGATCAAAAAATAGAAACATGTAAATATGTATATATTTTATAACAACGTATGAAAATCATAAGTTAATTTTTTTGCTAATAACTATTACCATATTTTTTACAGTAATAAAATAGTCCTGATTTGTAAAACACTTGAACTATAATTAAATAACAATTCATCGCAAACATGCTTCTTATTTTCTTAGTCTTCTTTTGATCTTTTTGCTTTAATTTAGCATTGACTAAATTGAAATAAAGATTATAAATTTGATGATAACAATTAGTGGAAATTCTTCACAATTTTTTTTATCTATAAACGAATAGAGTTTCGTGTTTAATAGAAGAAACATGACTTTGATGAACGCTAAATATGAAAGAATATAATAACTTATTTTTTGTGCTTCGTGTTTCTGTTTTATTTTTTGTTTTTTATTTTTATTATAAAAATTTTGAGCTTTGATTTTAATTATAGATTTGATTATTTTATTAGATGATAGAAACATTTTTTATTTTTGTTCTTTTATTTAAACTTATAATATTTTTTAATAAATGAATGTGTTGACAACAAGACTCTAAAATTCATATAATATGATCCCAAAATAAAGAATTATGTTTTTTTTTGTATAAAACCGAATAAACCGAAAATCGACGGTATATAAACCGAACCGAACTGAAGCAAATATGGATTTAGAATGATAGTTATATTTTACTAACCGAAATACCGAAAAACCGAAAAAACCGAACCGAAACCGAACCGATATCCGGATTGAACACCCCTACCCAAAACATATATCCTAAACCCAAATCCTAAAGCTAAAACCCAAACGGTAAACCCTAAGCCCAAACCCCAAACTTAGATGCTATAGGGTTTGGGTTAAGGTTTACGGTTTAGGTTTATGGTCTAAGACTTGGGGTCAGGGTATAGGGTTTAGGTTTATAGTTTATTTTTTGGGTTTAAGGTATATAATTTGGGTTTAGGGTCTAGGATTAGGGTTTGGGGCATAGGGTTTAGTTTTAGGGGTTTGGATTTGGGTTTATAATTTAGGGTATATGGTTTAGAATTTAAAATTTAGAGTTTAGGGTTTTGGTGGAAGCGTTAGCGTCGTTAAAATTAACATTTTTATTTTTTGTACCTATTTTTTATTTAATTTAATGTTTTTTAATTAATAATTTATGTGGAAATTTGATTGGTCCTAAAGGATGGGGTGAATTTAAAGGTTCACTATAGGGAGTGAACCTAAGTTTTGTCCTAATATTACATTAATTCTAAAACTGTTTATATATGTTTTTAAGTGCTGTATGTTTCTCATATATTTCCAATATAAAGTAAACTAAGAGACACGTAAATGTGAAAAAGATAAAAAACATTATTTGCCACAAAATATTTGTTTTAGAAAATTAATGTATTAGTATACACAAACATATTAAGTGGTTAAATTTATAAACAAATACAATATGAAAATGGTCCATGTAGTAAAAATGATCAAATATGTTTAGGCATCATTTTCATTAGTTTAACATCTAGCTACAATATAAACAACTGAGGACATTTATAAATATTTATAATCTTTCCATAAATCATAATATTATATATTACATTGAGGGGTTTCCAATCTGGATATCGGTTCTTGGTTCAATTTTTCAGTTTTTCGGTTAATGAAAAATAACTATCATATTAAAATCATATCTACTTTGGTTTGGTTCGGTTTATGTACCATCGGTTTTTTATTTATTCGGTTTTATACCAAAATTTATAAATCTTGTGAATTTTACTTTATATAATTAGATATCGGATTTAATATAACACGAAAGTATTTTTTATTTCATCTATTAAAAATATCTTGTTTTGGTCAAATAAGACGAATTGTGGACATGCATGATCCAATTGGGTCTTGATGAATCTTTTCTCATGGAAAAGATTATTCCACTGTTTGCAAACAACTCTAAATCTAACAAGACATTCTGGTGGAATCCGAGAGATGATCTCTTCAACCAACTCCCATGGAAGATTCACCAATGCCATCAGGTTCTTGGACGAGGTTTACAATACATTGTACCGTATATATATATACCGTGTATATATATATATTAAAGTGGATGTGAACTCCCTAGTCCCTAGATTTATCACCAAAAAATTGATAAAAAGGTGCCAATACTTTAAAATAAAAATAGAAACATAAATACCTATATCTTTAAAAATTAATTTAAGTGATATATTTATAAACAAAATCTAATAAAATAAAATATAAACAAATTTGGTTAGAATTAATTGTAAGTATTTTTGTCATTACAGAATCAAAAGTTAAGATTGGTTAACTTAATCAATATAATTTGGACACCTCAAGTAACAAAAAAAAATTACTAGACTAGATTATATAATTTAACTTATATAATTTAATTATTACTAGACTAGATTAAAACATAAAACAAAAAATATACCAAAAACCCAACCTTTACTTCATTATTCACAGGTTTGCCCTTTAAAAAAAAATGAAAAACATTAATAAGAGACTGCTTTTGTCGACATGATATTTAAAAAAAAAAACAGAAGAATCGATCCCCCTCCATTACTTGATTTCGATTTCTACCCTTCTTCTACCCCAGATCATATTCCTCTTGCACGTTCAACTCCATCTTCACATCTGAATCAAAAATCGAAAACATTTGCGGTGGAGAAATCGTTTTCAACCAAGAGTAATTTCCAAGGTATAGTCACGTGTCTCTCTTTAACCCTCAATCGAGTTTCACAACCTTAATTCTCAATCGAGTTGCATTTAGGGATTATGTTCTTTTAAAAAAAAAGTATCGTATTTGCAAAAAAAAAGTGTCAAAATATTTACGTTCATATTTCCAACCAGAGTTAAGGTCTGATGTCTTAAATATACGCAGCCAAATCTTTTGTTCATTTGTTTCCTAAGAATAAGCTATTTAGAAGATGTAAAACAGATTTGTATAACAGTAAGAGAGTAATTATATAATGGAGTCCTATATACTTATTATTACCTCAGTACTCCATTTAGCAGTGGCTGCATTCAGTGCCGTCCCGTATATTTGTGTGGCTTAAAGCATTTGAAAAAAATGTGGCCTTTACAAAAAAAAAAATGTTTGGCTCAAAGATTAATGTTAAGTTAATTAGAAGTTTGTTTCCAAAGTAAAAACAATAAGAAGGTTTTTTAATAAAAACGAAAAACAGTAAAATGAATATCAAGATAGGGAATCAAACTGAGGTTGAGAGAAATAAGTATTTTCACCTAACCATTTTAACTACATCAATTTGTATGGATGTGACCAGATTAGTTTTTAAAATATGTGGCCTAAAGCCAATGTTTTATGTGCCTTAGCGAAGGGACGGCCCTGGCTGCATTAAAACAAAGAGTTTGAGAATTAAGGTACATACGTACATGCAGAAATGTAGTAAGATATTACGTGCGATCTATTCAGTATTTTTCTGTTTTTTTTTGTAAATAAGTCTTCTTTAAAATAGACCTCCTTACATTTGATATAATGAGTAGATTCATTATAAAAACAGAAGAAACTAAACATAATAGATTCAATATATTTCGAATGTTCAATTTGTATATAATAGATTCAATATGCTCTATTATAATTAAAAAATAAATTTATGTGATAATGTGAAGCACTCAGACCATAACACACGTATTTAAAAACCATGTTGCATCATCAAAGTTGCTGATACTGTTTTCCCCCTGTAGTGTTAGGTTTTTGTTGTCTTTCCATCTTCTGAAAGCTGCATCACATTAATATTATTAACCGATGGAAGTTCTTCAAGTATATTAAAGTTACAAAAATAAAATAGAGATCTTCAAAGAGAAACATAAGAAAGAGAATCAGAGAAAATTAAAAATACCACTTGTTTTCAGAATATGGATGGTTCTATTCTTGTATTCCGTTTGTTGCAGAGAAAACTCCTTCGTTTGTTTTGGCTTTTCTTTTGCTGGATTGTAGATTGACCCAATAATACTTTGTTCTTGTTAAAGAGAGTTTGTCTTGTCTTCTTCCTTCCTGCTTTTATTGCATGCAGAGGTATTCACTTACATAAAAACGTTTTATTGCACTTCCTCTGTCTCAAATTTACATATTCGGGAAGAAAACATATTCAAACCAGAGTTCTTCTAAGACAAACTTTGCATCTGAGCGAAGCTCCATATACAAATGCTGCCATGGTATTTGGTATATTAGATGATATACCAAATACCAATTTATCTTGGAGAAGAAACCTTGTGTGGATTTGAGTAAGAGAAAACATAGAATGACATCACTGAAATATAAATGATGGAACGAAGGTAGTTATAAGAAATTGATATGAAGGTGATCGTGGAGAGTGGGCAAGAAGAACCGTTGGAAGAGATTACTGGATTTGATTCAATTGTTAAAGATCGCGTGTTATCTTCACCTTTTATTTTATTTTGCTTTTATTATTTTATACACAATTTTGTAATTTTTAAAATATAAAATAGAATCCATGTATCAAAATCTAATTCGTCAAGCGACTTGCGGTTTAGTATATAAAGAATAAGGAAATTGTTAGTTTATATTTAGACTCTAGGAGATATAAAGAAAAATTCAAAACTAACTATGTTTCTATAATTGACACATAGATAATGGCTTAACATAGTTGATTAAAAAATATTGTTTCGCATGATTGTGTCTCGTTTTTTTTTTAGCAACGATTGTGTCACGTTAAAAGTTAGTTATTTGTCATGTTTTGAAACTTCTTATTTTTAATAAATTCATCCACGTGTTGTGCTTTTTATTTTTCTGGAAATTTTGTTTTAAAGATTTTCCACTTGTCATGTTAGGATTGGGCGTGCGACTTGCGCTTTAGTATATAAGAGATGGATATTTCGAAAGGATTTATTTTTTGGTTCACCAACCATTAGAATTTTATTATTAAATATTTAATATCTTTAAAAAACAAAATATTATTAAATTATATTATATTTTTAAAATAAAAGTAAAAAAATAAATAAAAAATAATAATAGTTACAAAAATTTATTTTATTTTTTTTAACTTCGTTAGCAAAACACTAAACCCTAAATCCTAATCCCTAAACCCTTGGATAAATCCTAATCCCTAAGCCCTTGGGTAAACCATAAACCCTTGGATAAATCCTAAACTCTAAATCAAAAACTCTAAACACTAAAGGTTTAGGGTTTAGTGCTTAGTGTTTAGTGTTTTTGATTTAGGGTTTAGTATCTATCCAAGGGTTTAGGGTTTACCCAAGAGTTTAGGATTTATGTTTTAGTATTTTACTAACGACGTTAAAACTATTTTAATATATACTTTTTAACTACTACTATTTTTATTTAATTTTTACTTTTTATTTCAAAAGATAATATAACTTGACAATTTTTATTTTCTAAAAGATATGTAATATTAAATAGCAAAATATTATTGGTTATTGAACTGATAAATAACTCTTTCTAAAAAGAAAAGAGAAAAAAAAAGAACTTGTGTGTTCGCTACTAAAGAAGTTTGCATTGATGCAATAATATAAAAATCGCCTTAGGACCAAGCAACATTTACAATAAAACTCTATAAATTGATAATGTTGGGATTATGATATATTATTAATTTATAAAGTTATTAATTTACAAAAAGTTTCTTTCTTTAGATTCTTTACTATTTTGAATATTTTTATATATTAATAAGAAAATAATTAATTTTACTGTATATACATTAATTAAATTTTTAGAAATTAGAATTTCTTATTGTTTTATTATATTATTTAGCACATATTTTTCTATTTCATATAACTCAAATGTTGTTTTAGATATAATTTTACTAAATATTATCAAAATATATTGAAGTTTTAAGAAAATATAAATAATTTCATTGTGAATATAAACCAACAATATAAAATGTATATATAGATAGATTATTAATTTATAATTTTAATAGGACCATATATTTACATAGGATTTTCAAAAAAAAATTCTTATTATTTTATCGATTTGTGTCATATTTGAACTGGCTCAACTCAAAACGAGAAAAATATGTTAATTTATAGTGTTTATTAATTTATTGAGTATTAATTTATAGAGTTTCTAATGTATATGCAACATATGAATTGAATGCTCATCTAACTATAGAAACAAACAAAAATTATGTATAATTTTATACACATGATAATTCAATATTCCAGCCAATAAACTTGCAATTATCTATCTATATATATAAAGAAGAGTTTTTTTCACTCCTAGACCATCCACATCAAATTCCATGTCACTAAGTCGGAGTCTGTGGTGGCAACACGTGTCACAGTCAATCAAAATTTAATGTTTCATTTATTCTTAAGTTTAGTGGAATTTTGTGTGTATACTACGGCCCAAATACATCTTCTCTAAAAAACTGTATACGAAACCTAGGGAAAGTGGCCGCCGTGCAATAATTTCTGTTCAGTCAACTGTCAATAGAAATCCAACAGTTTCACCGGTGACAAACGATTCCAATCATTGTCAGTTGGAAGCCATCGTTTTTTGCAAATAGACTTCTTTAATCCGGCGTTGTTACGGAAATTAACTTGGTTCATGCATCTTCATTAACATTCGCATTAATACCTATTCTCCACTTCTCACACGATTTCATATTCAATAAATCCCTTCATTCATTCCTTTGCTTTAATCCTCCATTATAAATATGAAAGTTTTCTTCCGATGAAAAGAAATCTATTAAGCCCATGGTTGTGTTAACGAATTAGGACAGAAAAGAAGATAAAAAACAGAAGAAATGAGAAGAGAAACAAAATAAGCATAGACGAAGAGAAAAGAGGAAGACGATAGAAGAGGGGAGATAACTCTTTTTTTTTGTCAACATTTTCCATTTATGAAAAATCCCGAAGGCTATTACATGGTCAAGCAATATTAAAGTCCATCGAACCCGAATACAATTTAAAATTTAGCCCAATAACCAATCCATTTTACAGATCGATTAGTCATTCTACGTATCCCCCACCGCTATCAGGCATGATGACACGCGTCCACTTCATTGCACACGAGTTTGGAAGTTGCGACACCACATGAATTTTAATAATGCTTATGCATCTTTGTTTAATTTCACGTATTAGGTTATTTCTGTTTTGGATATTCTCAATTCTATGGGCATTTTAAGTTTATTTCAGACTGTCTTTATTCAAGTTTATATCATAAAGTTTATTCGCATTCCGGTATAAGTTATTTTGTTTTATACAGGTGTTTAAATCGTATTAGTTTAATTTAGGCGAAAATGAATTTATGTTATAATATGATCGACCAAATTTAGAGACTACTATTTTCTATTTAAACAGCCAAATCATTTTTTGTTTGGGACATTAACGGTGAGATTATATGGCCCATGTTTTAGCTGACTTGACATGCGCGTGAAGCACTATGCTGGGCATTCTCATTTTCACTAAAGGCGTTTAAAATGTAAAAAAATATTCTATATCACATGATCTCTATAAAAACACAGATACTATAGAATATTATTACAATATTCGTTATGTATAATGGAACGTTTACTGCAGTTATTTATTATTCGTTATCATAGTAACACATTCACTAAACAAGAAGACAATAAGATTTTTTATAAAAAGTATCATTTAGAAAAAAATATACACATTGAACGATTTAGTGAAAAGTCTGGATATTATAGCTGCTTCAGGGCATAAATTAATTAGTAGATAATAATATTTTTTTGCCAAAACAAAATTACGGCCAGATATTTGAATAGTTAATTTCAGATAGGGATCGAACGCACCCAAAAATTATTGATACTTATGTAACGTATAAACCAGTTAACCAAAACTCGAATGATATAAACCATAGGGCCACAAAATATACCCTAAAAGAAAAAAATAGGGTACTCTCCTTTAAAAAAAAGCAGGTACTAAAAAAAATGTGCATGTTTGCTTGCTTGGATCAAAATTTGGCATCCTTTATAATAAAGATTTTAGGCATTTGACACACGAAAAATCTGTTTGCCTGCTATTTGACATACGAAAACTCTTTTTGTGTGCTATCTCTGATTCTTTTTTAAGAAAATATTAACTGCATCACTTTCATTGCAGGAACAACAGCCAATGTGTTATCCAATACTTTTAAGCTTCGATGAAAACATCATTTTCAAAGCTACAAGTGCTAATATTTTGAGATTCTTAACTCTGTTTTATTTTAAATTTCATCAACAGACGACTCTGTCTTATCTTAGTTTTACATTTCCTCTTCTCATGAAAGCCATCATATTAAAACTTACACATAAGTCAAATTAGTGATTTCAAATACAGTCCCTAATATGTATCTATTGTGTTCCAACGGTTTAATATATCTATGAAATATATCGTACTACCTTATTCACATAACAAATAAAATAAATACATTTCGAATTAATCAACACAACTGGTGCGTGATATAACCGCATAAAATAAAATCCATACACCATAAATTATTCTATCATAATTACTAACGCAAAAACATAATAGTAATAGTTTATAAAAAATAACTAAATTGTACATCTGTAATATTGTTAAGTAAAAATAATTGTTTGCATATTATGTTGGAAAACACTATATATTAATAAAAATTGAAATAGTATATTCTTTTTAGTAATCCATAATTGTTATTAAAATAAAAATTTTAATAATTTGTTAGTTTTATATGGTATATGTTTTACTGTAATATATATATATATATATATATATATATATATATATATATATATATATATATATATATATATGTGTGTGTGTGTGTATATATAGTCTTCAAAATCCAGTGCAAATATATCTTCCGTATGTTTTGTAACCATTTGTATTTTGTTGTAAATATTTAAACTTCAATTACAAAATTTCAATTGGAATTTAGCAGCTTATAATTTATAAACATTTTTAAAGTTAAAAACATAACAAAAACGGAAAAAACTAAAACAAGAATACTTAGCAAGAAATGTTAATAACAACTTACACAATGTTAATAACTTCTCACTTATATATATAATCAATTCTAATAAATATAAAATGCACCACATAAATACTTAGCAAGAAATGATGTAATGCCACCCTAAGAAAAAAAAACATAACTAATTATCAACTTAGCATGGTTTATGTAGTCTTCCACAAATAAAAAACATGTACAAAATGTAACTAATATTTTTATTCTTAATTAATAAATTTTACATTTAATATTTAGTCTAATAATTTAAATTATTTTCAAAAATTCATCCCGCTCGGCCCCAGTATTGCCATATAATGCAATACAAGATACATAATCGATGATCATACGCTAACCCTCTACATGCAAGCTTTTGATTCTTGTTATCTTAATTTGAACTTTCTCAAGGAATGGGGATGAAACTTGGAACATATATACAGTGACTATAACCATCACCCACATCATCTATTTTAACCTTTCTTGACAAACCTCCCTTGGCGATATAAATGCAACCATGTCTAGTTTCGTCCGTAAAACACAGGACAAAGCTTTTTTCATACCTATCATCAATGAAGTAACTTGGACAACGTCCTAAACTCTGGTTAGATAAGGTTAACCTAGGGATGTCAGGTATTGAGACACTCATGAACTTCATCCATACCACATCCTCCTTATCCCCATTTTTGATTTTCTTTTCCGTCACCCAAATCTCTATCTCACTTGTTCTATTGCATTGTTCTAACATTGAAAACCGGTTTCCTCTAAAAACCGAGAGGTAATGAGTATCTCCCTCATGGTTCTTCATACACGGTAGAATACAAAAGTTCTTTAGTATCTCCTTTGAAAAATCAAATTTTCGGATGAGATACTCGCTAGTCTCGATGTTATAAGCAGTCCAATACGAATTTCCACCAAGTGATATATGATTATCTAACGGTTCTTTTATTGGCCATTCTTCGTAAGGGGCATTGATATACTTCCACGTATTAGATGCACACTCATATATTTCAAGTTTATAATCGTGTTCGTAATAATAATGATACCCAAATAACTTGTAACTTATTTCGGATCTATTACTATCGTATCCTATCCCACATAACTTAAATCGAATATTTTTGGTCATAATTTGTCGACCGCGTCTCAACAGCGGGTTCCAAACGGCGGTCCCGGCCGTTACAATGAAGATCACAAATCAACAACCCATCGCAATAAGTGGTAATGAAAGGAGTCATAGATAACACACATGGAATATCTACAGAAATTTGATGCATCTGTATTGCTAGATCATCAAGATTGGCATCTATTAAAAATATCTTGTTTTGGTCAAATAAGACGAATTGTGGACATGCATGATCCAATTGGGTCTTGATGAATCTTTTCTCATGGAAAAGATTATTCCACTGTTTGCAAACAACTCTAAATCTAACAAGACATTCTGGTGGAATCCGAGAGATGATCTCTTCAACCAACTCCCATGGAAGATTCACCAATGCCATCAGGTTCTTGGACGAGGTTTACAATACATTGTAGTGTATATATATATATTAAAGTGGATGTGAACTCCCTAGTCCCTAGATTTATCACCAAAAAATTGATAAAAAGGTGTCAATACTTTAAAATAAAAATAGAAACTTAAATACCTATATCTTAAAAAATTAATTTAAGTGATATATTTATAAAAAAAAATCTAATAAAATAAAATAAAAACAAATTTGGTTAGAATTAATTGTAAGTATTTTTTTCATTACAGAATCAAAAGTTAGGATTGGTTAACTTAATCAATATAATTTGGACACCTCAGGTAACAAAAAAAATTAAGAGAAAGTACTTTTAATTACTCTAATTAATGAACAAATTACTAGACTAACTTATATAATTTAATTATTACTAGACTAGATTAAAACATAAAACAAAAAATATANAAACCTAACCTTTACTTCATTATTCACAAGTTTGCCCTTTAAAAAAAATATGAAAAACATTAATAAGAGACTGGTTTTGTCGACATGATATTTAAAAAAAAAAACAGAAGAATTGATCCCCCCCCATTACTTGATTTCGATTTCTACCCTTCTTCTACCCCAGATCATAT
>NC_027748.1:36556736-36585974 GCF_000695525.1 Brassica oleracea var. oleracea | reverse complement strand
AACAAGTGTGGTGTAGTTTAATAAGTGTCTTCAATTTGAAGGTCTTATTTGTTTCAAAGTAAAAATAAAATTAGTTTACTTTGACATCAAGTTAAGTTCGGTTTACTCAAACCCACATTTTTTTTACATAAGTATGCTACTTCGTAAATAAAAAAAGTCGGCTACAAATTTAAATCGGCTACGAAAATTTGCCATGAAAAGTCTAATATAAAAATCTACTATATACAACAAATCGACTATCTCATTTGCCGTACATATTTCATATACTAAAGCATAAGTCAATTGACAAATTAAATTTTAACAAAGAAAACGTTAAGGAAATGTTACGTTAGTCGGCGAAGACTTTACAAAAGGTAATATGGAATAGGAGTAAAGTCGGTTATCATGTTATATATATAGAGGAGGTGATCAAAGTTCCGAGATTATCCGAGAGAGAGCAAGGGCAAAGAGAGAGAGATATAACAAGAGATTAAGCAAACAAAGAGTTCGTGGGTTTTGTGTTAATCATTGGCTTGTAATCTCTGATTTCATTCTAAGTTTAAGCACTAGGTAAAGGTTTAAAACCTAACAGAAAATACAGTTTATATGTATCAAGCTGATAATCAGGTTGCTTCGGTATATTTTGTGTGGAAGGAGCAGAGTACCGAATTTTGCTCAATTTCATCGCTTTGTTGGGTTTATTTTCTGCTCTGTTACTTATCCCCTTTGCTGGGTTTGATGGAATAAAAGTAAATCTAATCTGTTAAAATAGAAGTATAAATAAGAATAAACCCTTAAGTTTACAATTAATTTATAATCTTATGCCACTAAACCAATTAATAAACTTAGTTTAAGTATTTAATGTATTTTCCTTATTTAATTAAAATAAAATCTACTACTTCTTATAATCTAGCTAACCAACAAATTTAACATATTTTGATACTCTATGCGAAAAATTTAAAATATTCTCAATATTAATATTACATTAATTCTAAAACTGTTTATATATGTTTTTAAGTGCTGTATGTTTCTCATATATTTTATAAAGTAAACTAAGAGACACGTAAATGTGAAAAAGATAAAAAAACATTATTTGCCACAAAATATTTGTTTTAGAAAATTAATGTATTAGTATACACAAACATATTAAGTGGTTAAATTTATAAACAAATACAATATGAAAATGGTCCATGTAGTAAAAATGATCAAATATGTTTAGGCATCATTTTGATTAGTTTAACATCTAGCTACAATATAAACAACTCAGACATTTATAAATATTTATAATCTTTCCATAAATCATAATATTATATATTACATTGAGGGGTTTCCAATCTGGATATCGGTTCTCGGTTCAATTTTTCAGTTTTTCGGTTAATGAAAAATAACTATCATATTAAAATCATATCTACTTTGGTTTGGTTCGGTTTATGTACCATCGGTTTTTTATTTATTCGGTTTTATACCAAAATTTATAAATCTTGTGAATTTTACTTTATATAATTAGATATCGGATTTAATATAACACGAAAGTATTTTTTATTTTACTATTTAAATAATTAGTAAAAATATTAAGTTAATATTAGTAATAGTTTTTATAGAATAAAATAAGAAAATTTGTAATCCATAATACTATTAAATAACTAAATTTTAGCACACATATTTGCCAAAAAAAATTATGTTTTGTTTAATTTGGTAAAATAAAAAATAAATTTTAATTTAAAATAAAATATTAAATTACTAAAATCAACATTTTAAGTATGAAGATCATATCTATAAAATAAACTATGTATATATTGTTAATTATATTATATAATATACATATAATTATACTATAGTATTTTAATTGATCGGTTTATTTGGTTTGATTAGTTTATATTCCAAACCATATCTATATACATCAGTTTCTTATAAAATAATTCATTCCATATATTCACTATTACCAAATCCAAACTACTTTTTCTATTTTGGTTTGTTTCGGTTTTAATTAGTTTGGTTTTACCGGATTAAGCATCCATAATTACAAGTAAAAAAACAGATGTGCGAACGCACGGGTCATGATCTAGTTTTATTTAAAAAAAGGAACAAAACTTATATATAATTTTATACACAAGATAATTCAATATTCCAGCCAATAAACTTGTAATTATATTGTCATAATGCAATACAAGATATAATCGCTGATCTCATGTTAACCCTCTACTCTACATGCAAGCTTTTGATTCTTGTTATCTTAATCTGAACTTTCTCATGGAATGGGGGTGAAACTTGGAACATAAATAAAGTGATTAAAATCAACACCCATAGAATCTATTTTAATCTTCCTTGAAAAACCTCCCCTCAAAATATAAATAGAACCCTGTCTATTTTCGTCTGTACAACACAAGACAAAGCTCTTTCCGTACATATAATCAACAAAGTAACTTGGGCAACGTCCGAAACTCTGGTGAAATAACCTAGGTATTTCAGGTATTGAGACATTCATGAACCTAACCCATACCACATTCTCCTCATCCCCATTTTGGATTTTCTTTGTTGTAACCCAAATCTCAATCTCTTTTGTTCCATAGCATTGTTCTAACATTGAAAACCGGTTTCCTCTAAAAACCGAGAGGTAATGAGTATCTCCCTCATGGTTCTTCTTACACGGTAGAATACAAAAGTTCTTTAATATCTCCTTTGAAAAATCAAATTTTCGGATGAGATACTCGCTAGTCTCGATGTTATAAGCAGTCCAATACGAATTTCCACCAAGTGATATATGATTATCTAACGGTTCTTTTATTGGCCATTCTTCGTAAGGGGCATTGATATACTTCCACGTATTAGATGCACACTCATATATTTCAAGTTTACAATCGTGTTCGTAATAATAATGATACCCAAATAACTTGTAACTTATTTCGGATCTATTACTATCGTATCCTATCCCACATAACTTGAATCGAATATTTTTGGTCATAATTTGTCGACCGCGTCTCAACAGCGGGTTCCAAACGGCGGTCCCGTTACAATGAAGATCACAAATCAACAACCCATCGCAATAAGTGGTGCTGAAAGGACTCATAGCTAACACACATGGAATATCTACAGAAATCTGATGCATCTGTATTGCTAGATCATCAAGATTGGCATCTATTAAAAATATCTTGTTTTGGTCAAATAAGACGAATTGTGGACATGCATGATCCAATTGGGTCTTGATAAAACTTTTATCATGGAAAAGATCATTCCACTGTTTGCAAACAACTCTAAATCTAACAAGACTTTTTGGTGGTACCCGAGAGAGGATCTCTTCCACTAACTCCCATGGAAGATTCCCCAACGCCATTATGTCTTGTTTTAGGGACGAGGTTTACAATACAAATGAAAATAAGAAAACTTTACGAGAATAACACACATATACATACATACATATACACACACATATATATATATATATATATATATATATATATATATTTATATTTAAGTGGATTTGGACTCTTTAGATTTATCACCAATAAAAAATTGCCAATACTTGAAAATAATAAATGGAAAAATAAATACCCATATCTTACAAAATTTAATTGAGTAATATATTTATAGAAAAAATCTAATAAAATAATATATATATTTTGTTAGAATTCATTGTAAGCATTTTTGTCACTACAAAATCAAAAGTTAAGATTAGTTAACTGATTCAAATATAGTTTTGACACCTCATGTAACCAAAAAAAAAAAAAAATTATAAAACCAAATTCTCCCGAAATAGGAAAAACTAGAACCAACACTCCGTATATATTTCTATATATACTAAAATTCATGGATATGAATAGGTTATAAGAATAAAAGCATGTATCATATAATATATTTAAAACACATGTTTGATATTGTATTTTTAAATATTATACTTAATTTATTTATCTTTCTAAATATATATATATATATATATATATACACTGTTAATTTAGACAATAATGTTAAACGTGAAGTAAATCTCCTTTATTGAAAGGTGCATCTTATAAACATGCAGAACTCAGAATATTTATTTTGTGGAGTAGTAAAGTCTCAGCAACAGATCTTCAACATGTAATAAAAAAAACATTTTTAGTTAACTAATCATTTTCCCCAATACACCTTCTCCATCATTTACCATTTTTGGTCCATCTTATCCTTCATTACATATTCTAATATTATAAATAATTTTTTTTCATTTTTAAATTATGAAAATGTAATTATTTGATTGGTTCAAAACTTTTTTGAGAAAAAAAATAAAAATGTTACATGTTCTTCTTATTTTAGAAGTTACATTATACTTCTACATGATGGTAAAATATGTGTTCTGAATTTTGAACTATTTCTTCTCTATGTTAATATAAATTCAATATCCCTATGAACTACTTTATAATTTCAGAGGTGCAATGTAGTAGTTAGTGGTCCAATCCACAGAAACTCAGATCACTCAATAGATTTCAGTTATAGAATTGTGGAAATTTCATGTTTTACCACTTTCAAGGTACCACTTTTCATCTTTACCACCACTAAAGGGACATTTTCAAAAATACATTATTCATTAAGTGGCAAAAGACTCTTATTCCCTTGTTCTATATATATATAATAAATTATTATTTAAATAAATAAAAAAATTATGTTTTTGAATTATACTTTTTCAAATTCGAACTTTTTTTATTAAAAACAAAAAAAATTGAATTTTTTTTTGAAATTTGTTTTATACCTTTTTCAAAATTTCTTTTTCAAAATCGAAAATTATGTTTGAAACTATTTTTTTAATTTTTTTATATTTTTAAGTATTTATTTATATATTTATTAGAATCCTAAATTTCACATTCTAAAAACTCTACCCCACCCTTCAACTTTAAACCCTAAGTCTAGATTAGTTAATTCTATGTGTAATCTTTTACCCTTCATTAAAAGTGAGAGTAACCCTTCATTAAAAGTGAGAGTAAAAATGATTAGTGTATACATGAAAAGTGTAACCATGAATGTGGTATTTGTGGCAATTTCCCTATAAAATTAAGGTAAACAATAATGAATGTAATGCAAGTAAAAGATAGAAAACAAAATGGTTGTAAGTTCAGATAAGAAAAGCACCAAAAAAAAAAATTCAAAGTAAACCAGAATTGCAGTGCAAAAGGTTTATTAAGAACAGTTATTGAACTCAATCACAAAAATCAAATCAATCAAATTTCGTTGCTAGGATAATTTATGTCTAGATCTCTTTGTAAGTTCAAAAGTTCATACAAGGATTAAGAACACGTGACAAGTTCACAAAATATCTAAACGAAATTTCTTTGCATATATGAATTATGTTCTCTAGGATTAAATCAGGCAATCAATTACACTTTTGTGTCTTCCAATTATCTTAACATTTAAATTTTAAGTAATTACTCTAGAACTAGCATTAAGAGCGTCCATATGAAGAATATAAGATTATCCTAACAATTCTATCAACCTAACAATTCATGAACCGTAGAAAAAAAACTAAATCTAACAAGTATATTACTTAAGATGATAGCAACACTACAAGAAAACACTGGCTTTACAACGAAGTTTTACGACGAATATAATTCCTCGTAAATTTACAAGTAGATTACGTCGAAGTTACGACGAAAAGAAGTTTCGTCGTAAAGCAGATGTAATATTACAACGAAACTGTTTCGTCTTAAAGTCGTTGTAAAGTTACATCACTTTTACGTGGAAAATTAAATTCCACGTAAACGCTTTGTAATGTAACAAAGACTTTACGACCAATCATGTTTCCTTATCTTTCCTCGTAAAGACGTTGTAATTTAACAAGTATTTTACAACGAATCGGGTTACCGTTATACTTGGTCGAAACGTGTTGAACGTATTCAAAAGTTTTCCAGAATGAAGAGTCATGATTGTCATGTGTTTATGCAACGACTACTTCCATTCGCTTTTGCTGAGCTCCTTCCAACAAATGTACATGAAGCACTTGCAGGTAAATATTAATTTATAATATATTACATATGTTTATAAAATGTTATTAATTGGGTTATATTCGCAACATACAACAATTGAAGCATTCTTCAGAGAATACTCGTATGTGGGATACCTTTCACACATACGAGTATGGAAGACATCGGGCAACAAGTAACTACGGAATATGTGTGAAAAGCGAAACATAATTTTACGGGATCTTGCAGGAGATTATTGAAGTGGAATTTCCAGGGTTATTAGAGCATTCCATCCTAGCTTCCCAGGCTGAACAAGTTAGATTTCTTCCATACCCTCGCCTTCGAAGTTCTGGGATTAATTGGTTGGCTACTATCAAAATTACACCTCGTGGACGAATTGTTGCTGGAGAAGAACCACCATTGCAAGAAGAAGATGCTATTAATGAAGTTGAGGTTCCTGATCAACAACTTGATGAAAATCTTCTGATCGACCCAAATAACCATCAATATGAAGATCTTCCCGAAGATGCGACAGATGAAGCACGTGAAGACGAGTTCGATTGTAGTGACGATGATGACTGTTCAGATGTTGATGAAAACTCAAACGATTCAGAATGATGTAATATATGTAACAAATGTTGTTTTTATCTTTACAAAATATTGTACCCAATGTTGTTTTTTATTGCTTAAGTGAGATACTTAATGTATGTGTACTATAAGTTTCCTTGTATAATATCTATTTCTTAAGGTAAATAATTTTATTTTGTTGAAGTTAAGGGTTTTAGTTGGATAAAGAGGATGAAAGTATGAATGAGTGATAATGGTAAAGATGATAACTTTGGGGTTTAGGGATTTGATTTTCGGGGTTTCATACTTTCCTCGTAAATTCGTTGTAAATAAAAACACGGGCCTGGTAACTTCGTCGTAAACCAAAACACGGGCCTGTAACTTCGTCGTAAACGAAAACACGGGCCTGGTAACTTCCTCGTAACATTACGACGAAGTTACGAGGAAACCGTTGTTAGATATATGGGAGAAGTCTTTCAGACGAGCACTGCTCGTATCTTCCTCCCTAACTCCTCTCCCCCTCTAAGGTAACTTTCTCTCTCTATCTTTTTTTTTTTTATACCCAGCAGCAGCGTTTGGACTCTCTCGAGGGTTTGCTGGATGTGATGGCGGTGGGAAATCCAACTTTGCAGAGAGCTTTGGCGGAGAGACGAGCAGCTCTCGGGATGAGCCAGCCGGATCCCGAAGCAGGAACGTCTACAGACCCGAACCCCTCAGCCCACTACTTCGATGACGATGATGTTGGCCTTTAGTTTCCTTTTTTTATTTCTTTTGTTTTGTATAAAAATTTTAAATTCTATATAATTAATGAATTTATAGTTTTTTTTTAAAAAAAAATTTGGTTTCATATTTAATTTTATTTTAAATTTTAAAATTATTGTTTTATAAAATTTATATAATTATTATAATTAATTAATATTTTAAATATGGAGATGTAAATTCGTTATAAAATTCCACGTTAAGTCCTCGTAACGTTTACGAGGAATTTACATGGAGTCGTTGTAAAGTCCTCGTAAAGTTTACATCGACTTTACGTGGAAGCCTTACGTGACTTTTACAACGAACTATTACGAGGTATTTACATCGTCATTTACGAGGGAATTACGACGAATAGTTTCCTTCCGCTTTACGAGGAATTGACTTCCTCGTAAACGTAACTAGGACTTTACGACGAAACCTCCGTTACGACGAGCGTTTAACAACAAAACGCGTATCGATGTTAATTCGTCGTAAAGCCCCTATTACGACGAATTTACAACGAATACCGCCCTCGTAAAAAATATGTTTTCTTGTAGTGCAAAAACACAAATAATTGAATGAATAAATTGCATTAAGAAATTAATTGAGAAAATAAAAGAGTTTGAAATCTTCTCTCCACAAAGAGTTCTAATCTTCCAATTATCTTAACATTTAAATTTCAAGTAATTACTCTAGAACTAGCATTAAGAGCGTCCATATGAAGAATATAAGATTATCCTAACAATTCTATCAACCTAACAATTCACGAACCCAAGAAAAATCTAAATCTAACAAGTATATTACTTAAGATGATAGCAAAAACACAAATAATTGAATGAATAAATTGCATTAAGAAATTAATTGAGAAAATAAAAGAGTTTGAAATCTTCTCTCCACAAAGAGTTCTAATCTTCCAATTATCTTAACATTTAAATTTCAAGTAATTACTCTAGAACTAGCATTAAGAGCGTCCATATGAAGAATATAAGATTATCCTAACAATTCTATCAACCTAACAATTCACGAACCCAAGAAAAATCTAAATCTAACAAGTATATTACTTAAGATGATAGCAAAAACACAAATAATTGAATGAATAAATTGCATTAAGAAATTAATTGAGAAAATAAAAGAGTTTGAAATCTTCTCTCTACAAAGAGTTCTAATCTTTATTTCTCAAAAACCTTAAGCTCTCTCCAAGTCTGAATAATAGAACTACAAAACTCTTAAAACCTAAATATTACTTAAGAGACGAAAATGACTTAATTGCTAATAATAATAAAAAATTAGGTCAATTTTCAATTCTTTAAACTTGATAAAAACTCGTGGGAAAACTTGATAAAATCTTCAATTCTTAAAACTTTTGATGTCTACTGGGTGCCAACCGACACCAAAGGTGGGTGTTGATCGATACCACGTCAAAATATGGAATCTGGCTTGGTCTTTTCAGCTGCAATTATCTTCATGCTCCAAAGTTCTCCAAAATTGAGATCTCTAAGTATAACCCTAAACCCAGTGTCACTGACAAAATTGACATCCTTCTCTTCAGTTGGTTCAAAGGTTTCAACCTCTGAAGTAAATTGAACTTGCTTCTTGCTCACAAAGAGATTGTGATTTTGTTGACACAGACAAAAGTCAAGGAAAACCTCTGAAATTATTTCAATATTGAACATTGGACATATAAAAGTTTCGAATCAAATATAATTTGATCTCCATCCATTTTTCAACCAATCTCTTCCTATCAAGGTATGCATTCTTTGTACTATTGCTAGATGACAAGTTCTCAGAAAGACTTTTAGCTTCTTCTGAGTTCCTAGTATTGAAATTTTCTTCATTTGCAGCATCCATAGCCATCTAGTACCTCCAATCTATACATCTGAAAGAAATTCCCAGCAGCAGAACATCATTGAAACCATGGTCTAGACAGTTACCCAAGAAGTTGAGAAAAAGTATACATCTTATTCCTTATTTTTTCAGAACCTTGCATCACCGAAGAAGTTGTTTGAGGAAAGCATTATTATTATTCTCACAACATGTTAAAGATCATGGCTGCAACTGCTTAGGCCTCAGCAACGGCGCCAAAATTTTATCGTAGAACTAGCAATAAGAACAATCTATACGAGGAATATAAAATTACCCTTACAATTCTACCAACTTAACAATTCATCAACCCTAGAAAAAAAAATCTAACAAGTAGATTACCTATGATAGTAGAAAGATAAATCATTGAATGAATAAACTGTATTAAGAAATCAATAAAAGAAATAAAAGAGTTCAAAATCTTCTCTCTACAAAGATTATGATCTGTCTCTTCCAAAAAACTTAAGCTATCTCCAAATTAGAATAATAGAATTATAAAATTCTTGAAAATATAAATAAAATCTAGAACACGTAAATAACTTAATTGAAAGTAATATTTTTTTGACCAATCTTTAATTCTTGAAACTTGATAAAAACTTGTGGGAACTGCTGTTTACGATGGTGTTGACTGATACCAAGGGTGGGTGTGATCGACACCATATCAAAATATGATCCCAATTCTGTCTTTCATCTACAATTCTCCTCATGCTCCAAAATGCTCTAGAATCTCCAATCTCATCCAAAACATACTTGACTCCAAAACAACTCAAAATATACCTTAAAACTCTAAAAATTATGATATTTCACCCATCTAATAAGTGATCTAATGAATATACATTTTCCCAATCTTAAAAATTATATCCATAGTATAATACCAATCTTTTTTGTTGTCTCCATATTCTATCTTCGGAAGAATTGTGTTTCTATCTGGGTAGTCTAATTCCCAAAATATAAGAAATATGGTAATTTGTTTGAATTAAACGAGACATGTAGAATTGTAAAAAGATATGGTAATTCCAAGACAAAATCATTTGAGGTGATGTGTCATGGACCAAACCTATCGAAACATTTGACTTAGGCCCCATTTTTCGTAGGCCTCCATTTAGAAAAAATCCAAGATATATATATAATATAATATAAAAGTTTAAAAATGAGATTACATGCTGACAATATCACGTTGGTCTTTTAACAACCGAATTTTTTGTATGGCCCAAACAACACATTAATGCAATAGTCCAATAAAAATCCAGAAAAGTAAAAACCCTTTTTTGTAGTAAGGTGTCTTTTTTTTCCTCGACTCTTGGCTCTTGCACTTCTTTTTGTTTATCAATGGCTTAGCACTTTATATCTGAAAACTGTGCTTAAGAGTTTGTTTTCTTGTTTTTAATTTTGTTTCGAGCTCCCAAAATCTCAGGACCGGCTTTAGATGTGTAATATTATACTTTAGGCTTCTCAAAGTTCGAGGATCATAAATTCTTTTCAACACAGCTTCCTGGTCCAAATAGTGCTATTGTCGAGGGGTGAGTTTCTCAAATCGTTTTGGCCTTTGGTTTCTTAGTATGCTCAGCAATTTAACACACATGTTATGGATCCACACGGTACCAAAGATGGTGTTGTAGACTGAAGGCGAGTTAAATATTAGAAGCTTGAGCTCAGAGTTTGTTACAAAATGTAAATGTGTATATTGCTCAAGTTGTTCTTTACAATTGTACAGATACATGTATATATACTACCGGTTTAGTAAATGGAAGCTAAACCATTGGTTATGCAAAAGGAAACCTAAACCAATCCTAATCATGATTTAATAATCTAATATTAAATATGGTAAATTGTGTTCTTAGAGCATTTTCGACCCACTTCTATTTCTATTTCTATAATAGCAATTAGAGGCGAAATCACTCCAACTCATTTCTATTTTTGCCTCTAAAATAGAAATTACTATTTTTTCCTCTATTTATAGAGAAGGAAATAACATTCCTTTATTTTTTTTTTCTATTTTGTTTTATATAAAAAATATATATATTTCAGAAAAATACATTGGAATAAAACTTATCTCTATTATAGTGTTCCTCTATTTTATAGATAACAATAGAAGAATACATTGGAGATGGTCTTACGTATCTTCTCAGATGTAGATATATATGGACTTTAATGGTCATAACAGCCTGAGTGGTTCGTCCGTTAAATCTTGTTAATGTTTGCCATGTTTTTCTAACTTTAACGTTTAATGACTCTGTTTTGTCTAGTCTCGTTGTAGATCACATTCACCGAACTGCCTATATCAATTGGTGCATGTGTGACACAGGCATGGATGAGTTCGAGCGCTAATAAATCGTTGCAAGGAAAGTCGAGTGCTTCTACTTTGCTTTCAGAGAAATTCATATATAGTGATATCATCCACACCATGGCATCTCTTGTCTTGACTGGCGTGGAGCCAATATGGTGTTTATATCCTTTGATTGAGCTTAAAGGTTCGGGGGTGTCCATCAGGGCCGTCTCCAATTATTTACGGGCCCTGTTAAAATAAATATTATTTATATATTTAACGATGTGATGGAGTAACTTTAAAAAAAAATAGCTTTATTTATATATATATTTGACGTTTTTTTTAAACTATAAACTCTAAATTTAGTGTTATATCTAAAAACGTCAAAAATTCTTCAAAGTGGGTATCAAGATCATCATCATCATCATCTTTGTGGTAATGATAATGGGAGGAAGATGCCATTTTAGATAAGGAGAAGAAATATTGTTGTTATGGAAATAAGCGAGAAGAACTTTGATGTGTAATTGTTTAAGAAATAAGGAGAGGAAAGATCTGTGTATTTGTATTCACAAGAGCAAGCTCATATTTATAGATATGAAGTTGTGTAACAAGACCCGAGTGACAGTCCGTGAGTTTGTGATTTCCTAAACAATCACATGTGATGGAGAATCTATTCACGGGTTATTAAACTTAGTGTGTGTTGGAGATACATGTGATTGTTAGGTATAGATACTGTTTCTTTGGTTGGTGATGAAAGAAACGAAACACATGTGTTCAAAATGTGTGTTCGAGATTAACAATTACAAGACTTATACGAAATCACATATCATCAATTAGTAATAACAAAACATAGTACTTTGAAAAGTTTATAAGTCTCCTTGATCACATGATCAATTACAATACACACACCAGTCGTTATTGTTCATACTACAAAACACCAAGCTACTTAGTTCACTCTCCTCTTAGTTCAAACCTACTTTAACATTACGACCATGGATATTACCATCACTAAAAGAACCAGACCACCTAGTACAAGTTCATAATGAGATTTGTTTTTAGATAACTCAGAGATAGTCTTCTCAAGCACAGCCAACTTCAGTTTAGTCTCATAATGGAGATCTTTTACCTGGTTTAGTTCTGACTCGTAGTCACTCACAGACGCAACATAACCAACCTTATCAGAAAGCAAGGTATAATGTGTACCTATGGCTTTGATCTCCTCTGTAGCCGCCACATCCCACCACTTGTGTACATAGCAGTCTCCGTCGTCGATGTTCTCACAGGTGTAGAACCTTCTCCCCGGGTCAGTTGTTGTGTAAGATGTCCTAATAAGCGGTTCCCCACCGCAGTAGCATTCCTTGGGGAAGCTGAAGTCAACCTCCGGCTGCGGAGGGTACTGAACCCGCCACTACAAGAAATATGTACATTGTTAGCGCTGAAAATATGCTATATTAGATGTTTGATAGCGAATTCATAAATGATATGTATACGGCAGCCATCATAGGTACCCCTTCTACGATAGCATTTTTTTAGAATGCTATGAAATATACACATATCATAGCAATACTCCTATGATGTTATTACCTTTTACCATAACATTTATAGTTTGCTATTATAGAATGAAGATTATAATAGCATTTATCTATGAATCTTGATAATACATTTTCAGTGCCATTGAATTATATATATATATATATATATATATATATTTAGTAATTAACCCTAACTAAACCTTATACACCCACCAAACTACAATCAGACGATCTTCCTCAGTCCCCGCCGCATCTCCACCGCATGACCACCACCCCACCACCGGCTTGCACCACTGCTGCATCACGCTTGACCGGAGACGCCTCGCCGCTATGTCACACCACTGATTTTACTTCCCTGCTCCTTAACAAATCTGTAAACAAAATAAAAATTAATCACAAATTTATAAGAAGATGACAAGAGAACATATAAGAGGAAGGTGAAGTGAGTTTACCTGTGGTGGTGGTGAGGAGGTGAAGCCAACGCAGATCTTGACCAGAGACATACCAGTCCTGGGTACCACCGTATTGTCTCCTCTGCTCACGACCACCAGCTCTGCCCACAAAGAAAAACATAATCAAAACAGAGAGAGAGAGAGAGAGAGAGAGAGACAGAGAGAGAGAAAGAGGTGACCATGGTGGTGGTGGGGAAGACTGCAACGAGAGAGAGAGAGAGAGAGAAAGAGGTGACCATGGTGGTGGTGGTGAAGACTGCAACGGAATCGAAGGGAGTGCGACGGAATCGAAGGGAGTGCGATGGAATCGAGCCCCTTCCCATGTCTTCTCCGACACAACTCTACCATCTCGAACTCCATCTCTCTCTATCTCTTTCGCTTCTGTAACTCTCTCTCTCTCTTCTCAAACACGAGATCTCAGATCTCAAAAATAATTAAAAAACAAATGTAAAAGTACAATTAATCTTGAGCGTTGATTCAATATTATCCAAGGGTGGAAAAAGTGATCCATGCCAAACCAATAGAAAAAAAGGATGAGGATAGCTGAGAGAATGATTTTGGACATTTGATCTAAATCAATCAATGGCTCAAAAAAACAATACATATTATCTTTTTATTTATTTATAGTTATTATTAAATTAGCTAAACTTTAATTAATTTGATATTATAAATTAAAATTTGAAATCTATATTTTTGTATTTGAGTTTTGATGTTGTGTGATTTACTAAATTGAAAAGATTAAATTTATGACTTTTTACGTAGAGTTTAATTTTGGGGTTTGGAGATTAGATTTAGGGTGTAGATTTATGATTTAGTGTATGAAGTTTAGAATTTAAATTATATATTGTATTTTAAAATAATTAAATTTTGAATTTAAATTTAAGATTATAGTTATATTATGAAAAAAATGAAGTTTTAAAGTTTATGTTTAGGGATTAGGGTTTAAACCCTAAAATCTAAAACTTAAACACAGTCCTCAAAACTTAAATATTTTCTTATTTTAATCTTAGATTTTAAGTTTCATTCAAAATTTATATTTTTATAAATTTAATTTCAAATATTAATTTTAAACCTCAAACCATAAACTATACTTATATATATCATATCCCAAATTTATCATATACCATAAACTATAACTAAAAATTATAAAACTCTTTTTTCATTAGTTAATTTCAAATTTTAAATTTAATCTAAAAGTTTAGTCTTAAATCTTAAATCTAATTAAACCCCGAGACACTATACTCCAAACCCTATAATTATATGAAAATCTTTAATTTATTTAAATAGGAACTTTATAAATATAAAATATAATTTAATTTTTAAACATAAATATCACTCCTTTGTTAATCCTCCTTTTAATTGGTAAAAAATATATTCCATAATTTATACAAATTGATTTATAAAAACATAGCAGTCTTAAAACAATGTTACAGGTAAGGATCAACAACGAATCAAAAACAATAGACAAAACTTTGCATTTTGATCATCTGATTTGCAAGTATTTTCTATTTGTCTTGAAGCTCAGTAGCCATTTTATCTTGTGAAGTTTTTGGAGCCTGCACATAACTCATCAGTTCAGTGCCAGACCTAGACAGATTGGGTGAGTTGGAGCAAGCTCTGCATTCGCAATATGGAGCGTCACGGGAGTGTCTGAAACCCCTTTACCAGATCCTGCAACACATGTCAACTACTTATCACAATCAAAACTTATTTTGGTTAACTCTTGATCATACAACACTAAAGTTCATCACAAAGCAAAACTAATCTATCATCATGAAGCAAAACTAATCCATCATCATGAAAAATATAATATCCCTAAAAGCCGAGAAAAGCTAGTCAAACACAAATTTACATTTACAGACAAGCTTCAAGTCTCCATGAATTAAATGAGTAATAGGATATCAACTGATACACTAAAAAAAGAAGGTTTAACATTTACCTTGAGGTCTTGACGATCTTGCAGTTTAGGAACAATGTCTCTGTGTTTCATGTCATCATAAACTTCATCAAATGCAAAAGCAGAAGGATCCTCCTCCAATGTTTTCTTATGCTTGCAACTATATCCACAAGTTGCTTCAGGTGGATAGTTTCCGTACCTGCAGAAAAATGACCACGATTAGCGCTCTTTATTTGTAACATATTCTTCTAAGTTCGAACCTTATATCTACGTTAGAAAATATCAAACGATAATCTTAGCTACACTGTGACCCAACCCTTCAGCTAATCTATCCTGCTCCTTGCCTGAACATAGGATTATACCTAACACAAAGAACTGAAACATAAAACTTGAATCCTCATTACAGAAACAGAACAAAGAAGGGACGATTGGATGTTCAAAATCTCCATATAAGAATGATAGAGCTTAATCCGCCATTAGCATCGTCAAAAGGGATCTTTTCTCTAGCTATTGAGAACTCTACACCAATCCAAGATTATCCCAAACACCAAAAAATTGCAGAGATTCATCAAAAGGGAATTTTTTTTCTCGACAATATGAAAGGATTTCTGGGTCTTGTGTGGCTAAACACACACAATGAAATGTGACATCGTCCTAATGAATCTCCATACAAATCTTGTTTGATGCACCAAGAAGAGAGATGAGAAGATGAACAGAGACTAGCTAGAGATGAAAAGAGGATGGAACAGATAGAGAAGGATGCTTACCTAGAGTCGCGGTCTGGTGAGCTGTCGGAGTCGGATTTCAAATCGCCGGGAATGCCGGAGTCAGGGTTCCGGTCTCTGTGGAGACAAAACGACTTTGAGTTTAATTCAATGAATCAATTCGTCGGTACAAATATTTTTTTATCAGATTTGGGTTACAAACCTGGAAGAGATTGACCGTTTCTCTCTTATTCTTCCTGAGTTCATCTTCTTCTTTCTTCAATTGCTGTTCCAACGCGATCCCATATTCCACTGGAAATTTCAGACCCGACGCAGCTGCTAAACCAAGAAATTGCAAACTAAGAGAAGAAGAAATGCGAATCGCTGTCACTTTTCCAACATCAGCAGTTGAAATCAAAAACGAAGAAGAAGAGGAAAGAATAAATAAAACCTAGAGATAGAGTTTTAAGGTTTGGGTGAGAAAGCCAGAGAAGAGAAAAAGATATCGACTGTTTGGGGAAAGTAATTGAAAAAAAAAAGACCGTGGAAAGTAGTTTGTCAATTTTTTCTAAGTGTTTGCTCCAAACTGATTTTTAGTTCCCTCTCGTTGAAAAATAAGGTTCCAAAACTCAAATTTTGTTTTTTTTAGTGAAATTTTACAATAACGTTTATCTAATGCTATTATATAGTACGAAAATTTTAAATTCATTTATGATAGCAGTTCAGTAAAACGTGCTATAACAATGTGCTATTAATGTGGATTTTTTTTGTAGTGCGCGCGGCTTCTATCTCTGCTTGGTCCAGCAGTATATTCATTTCTGTGGAGCTGTTTCCACTGTATGCTGAGATCCCTAAACCATATTCCTCCGAATCAGACGGCTGCGTGTAGCTATAATCCAATCCCATGACCTGAGAATAATAAAATCAGCACACGTAAGTTTTGTATGTCAAATAACAAGCAGAGTTATTGTTATATCAAACATAACATCAACGTATACACGAACATAGAACACAAAACAGAAACTCTGATATGAGAACTTCATAGAAATTATCATATTAGAACATAGAACACAAGACACAAACTTAGACCAAGACAAAAGCAACATTTTAATAGATATTACACAAGACAAAAACTTAGAATTGAAAAACTAGAAGAGTTCGGCCAACAGCTTGTTCTTGACAGTTTCTTCACTCTCGCTTAGTGGATCCTTCTTAGTAAGGAGAGTGTCTAATATCGCCAGCTTCGACAGTTTCTCCTTCCTCGCCAAATCTTCCATCTTGAGCTCCAAAAGGCTCTTATAGTCCTCAATAGCCTTTCCCTTACTACCATTCCTGCTTGCTTTCGCAGCCTTGATACCTTCAGGACGCATAGAAGATTGGGAACTGACCTCACCGACATGTTCGCATGAAGGTTGGGAACTCACCTCACCACCCTTTCCCTTTGAACCGGCCGTCTTAGGTGTGTTCAGGCTTATCCACTTTTGTTCATAGCGCAGGACACACCACGCGTGCTCGAGGGTAAACTTGTGTCCCTGATCTGAGTAGAAGATTTCATGAGCAACCTTTAGAACGTCATTCTCACTCTGACCGCTGGTTATTTGTCTCTCTGCAGCTGCGAATGCGGCACAGAACTTGTTCGTCTGATCATTGATTCTGTGCCACCTCTGCTTACAATGAACATTCTCTATGTTCTCATGAAGAGTTGTTGCAAAGTATTCATCTACGCGTTTCCAGAAGGTCTTTGACTTCTGGTCATTTCCGACAACAACATCCTTTGATGTGTTTAGCCACGCGCTAATCAGAACCTCGTCATCACCCAGCGTCCATTTCCTTCTCACCATACGCTCCACAGGTGTGTCCTGAGGTTGGGATGGAGCCTCGGACTGTTGAGAACTGAATGGAGGCATTTCTGAGGCTCCAATGTCAACACTGGAAGGAAAACTTTCATAAGGAAAGTTTTCCTTAACATTATTATTTTGTACGTTGTGAAGAAGCCCCACATAACCTGAGTTTTGGCTATATGGATTCCTTGGAGCCATAGGAAGAAGAACAGAAGAGATTATAGAGAATGGGAACGTTTTCTTGTTCGCAAAGAGAAAAGAAAGACGATTTGGAGATAATAATGCTGAAGTGTTTTCTATGGGGTTTAATAGGAGAAACTTTAACAAGTAATAACTCCATAACCACCTAACCATTATCTACCTATGTCTAATCAGATGTTATTACTAAACTACAAGTACAAAGGTATCAGCTCTAGTTTAATGGATCATTAAATTTTAGTAAGAAAGCTATCACCTATACTTATTATTAAACTACAACTACATAAGCTATAAGGTACAAAGGGAACTACAATACAAGCAGAGAACACAATTTCATATACGTAACTTCAAATCCGAACTACAAACATATCAACTTTCGTTCAAGAAAATCAAAAACAACAAGCATTCGAGGCAATAATATATACTAAACTTCAATACAAATCTAAAACCTATCAAGTTTCCTAACAAGAAATTACATAAACCATATCAACTACAAAGCTATCGCCGAAACAATATCAAAGAAACCATCAACGATCATCATCATCAATAAAAGAAACAGAATTTAATCAACCCAACACATCATCACAACAAAGAATCACACGAAACTAACATGCGAAGGAACTAGATCATGAAACTGAACTTAATCAACCCAACATATCATCACAAAAAAGAATCTACGAAACCCGACTCGGAGGAACTAGATCGAGACACTGAATCTAATCTACCCAACAAATCATCACAACAAATAATCTACGAAACCAACATGCGGAGGAACTAGATCGACAACGATATCGTAAGGATTTGAAAACGAAAGAGGAACACATACCTTTTAGATTGAAATCGGCGGAGAATGAGGTTGGAGACAGACTCGGGATAGACTCGTGAGGGATCCGGGAGAGATTCTAGGTGAAATCGTCGGTGAACTTAATCGCCACAAGCGTCGCCGTCGAGAGAGAATCGAAGATGGTGAGATCGATTTGGGAAGAGAAAGTCGTGTTTTCCCTACACGACTTCTCAGCTTCATCTCCACTCGACATGTGGCAAGGAAGGACGAGCTAAGATCGACTTTGGTTAAGGTCCATCCCGGAAAATTATCACCATTTTCTATTTATTTTTGGGCCGAAAATGGGTTAGGACCCTTAGGACGCCGAGGATCATGGTCTTAATCTGGTTCCTCAAGGGACGTCTCTTATGGACAGCTGTTCAAACATGAGTGGCTCGGCTTCTCTCTCTCTCTCATCCTCTCCTCCACGGCAACAACGGTGACAAAGTCCGTCTCCCTTGGTGGCTCTGAGAATCGCATCAAAATCGCCAAGGCCGGAGCAGTTAAGCCGCTCATCTCTCTGATCTCCTTTTCGGATCCGCTGTGCTCTGCTAAATAGAACAAACTCAGAGCCGTGCAGTCGGGTTATTAAGCTGAGATTCTTATGCATAAGAAGAACCAAGTCTTCTTCAACAAAGCTCAGGTTTTTTGTTCTTTGCCTTCTTTCTCTGTTTCTTGTTGGATTTAATTTGCTGCAAAGGCTCTTCTTTTTTATTGAATTACATCAAAGGCAATCGCAGGACTGATAAAGTTATAGCTTTGGGGGTTTATATTTCGTTTGAGATTGCAAGTTTAGTGCTTTTGCTTCTAACTGTTATTAGTTAGAGTTTCATTTTGTGTCTGTCAGAAACTAAAAGGTGTTTTACACTTTGGCTTTTCACAAGTCTTGCTTCAAGTGTTTGATGATAGATATTGCCTTTGATGTAATTACATTTTGTGTTTTACACTTTGGCAGGGAGGTGACGCGAGATGCAATGTTTTGGGTAGTCGTAACAGAAACAGCAAGCGGCTTCCTTGGTTTGGCCATAAGCTTCACTTCGATGTGGTTCTTGCATCAAACCGGACCCACAACGTACATGTATCTCTCTTTTCCGATTACAGAAAGAAACATTCCCTTATAATATTTCATTTGTAAGTGGCTGATAACTGTATGATGTTATTCCTATTATGTGGCCAGTCTGGTGGGTTCATTAAACAAGGTTCCGATATCATTATCTGGTCTTGTACTCTTTGATGTCCCTCTCAGTCTCCCAAATTTGTTCAGCATACTTTTTGGTAAGTAAAACGTTCTGCTCCACTTATATGCTCTCTTTTTCTTTGTGAGTTAAGGTGGGAAAGATTCAATTGGTATATGTTGATTTTGATTTTGCAGGTTTATTTGCTGGTGTTGTCTTTGCCAGAGCCAAATGTCATAATCGTGTTTCCAAGCCAAAGTACAACTCGTTTGCAGAGGCTGAAGACAATTTTAAAAAAAAAAAACAGAGAAGAAAAAGGCTTCTCAATCTGTAACTCTGGATACATTTTTCTTATACAAGGTAGAAACATAGAGGTTCTATCGATTTTCAGTTTTGAGAGATTACTTTAACGTATCAACCATAAATTGTACATGGAGAATAGATAAGTAATCCATACATTCGACTTGAATGGTTGTTGAAGACTCTTTAGTATATTTAAGCTTTCTGATTTGTTTACCTCAAAAGATTTTGGGTTTGTTCTGATGTGACTACTGCAATGCAAATTTGTTAGTTAAAACACTTTATATATCTCCTTAACCCCGAAACCAAGGAATCTCAGGACTGATGGTGTCCCTTTTCACAAGTCTAGCTTCAAGTGTTCTCACCGCAAATCTACCCTTCAAGTCAGTTACTTTGTTAGTTAAAACACTTTATATATCTTCTCATGTTCTTCTTTTACATATGTTCTTGTTAAAAAAAATTTTTAAGCACCCCTAAATAAGAGACTCCAATGTTAATGTCTCTTAACTGAGTCTTTTAAGTAACTTTAATACTTAAAAATGATTAAAAGATCCAAAGTGGGTTTTTGGGTTAATGATGCTCTAATGATGCTTTAAGTCTCAGGTGTGGTTGTTTGGTTGGTTTTTAGATTTTAGTTTTAGATTTTTGATTTTTTGGCTTTAGATTTTTAGTTTTTGAATTTTTATTTTTAGTTTTTCATTTTAGATTTTACCGTAGATTTTAGTTCTTGAAGAAACACTAATGGCAGAATTTAGTTTTTAGTTTTTGATTTTAAAAAAAATTAATAAAGTATTTTAAAAAAAAAAAAATAATTTTGATTTTACTGTTGTTTTAATTTTCAGAATAGTTTGAATGATGATTTCTCAGCTTTAATTTTATTATATTTTATTTATTACTTGTTTGATGTTTAAATACAAATTAATAACAAAAATCCAAATTTAATTAAAACAAAAAGTGGATTCTGAATTTTATTTTATTTTCCTTAGAGTTTTCTTTTTCCAAAATTTTTATGAATGATTTATTTTAGTTTTCTATTATTTTTAAATTTTTAACTTATAACTTTTTTTCTTAAAAAACATAGAATTACTACAAAAATATATCACAATTTTTTAATAAAATAATAACAATAGAGTATTAACAAAACATGCAAATTTTACATAAAGTAAATTTAAATAATTAATTTAATTTTCATGAAAAAATAAAAGATTGTTCTTAATATAAATTATTTGTGTATTAGATATGTTAAAAACATGTTTTTACTAAAAATTATTTGTTTATAGTAGTTAGCAATTTTTTTCCTACGTTAATGCGTAAATGAAACAAATATTCTTTGAACTTCTTTTAACTTTGTTCTTATATATAAATTTCATTTTGTTAAATGTTGATTAAGGAAATAAAAATATTTTTCAAAAAGGTTAAAAGATGAAAAACTAACGTGATGTTGTTGTAGAAACTTGAAAAAAGTGGTTTCTAGCTTTTCTTTAAAAGCTGTTTCTAAAGCTTGCATGCCTTAAATAGATCAGATCATGCATTATCCAATCAATGGTAGAACTTTAAAGTTCCATTTTTAAAAAAAAAATCAAACCTTTTTCTGTTTGTGAAGTATGTGAATCTTCATTAAGTGAATAATGATACATGGAGATACAAAGTGAATAATGATACATGGAGATACAATCAGTTGAGATGAATCAAAACCTATTGCATCTAAGTTGCTAATTAAAGCAGAGGAGCCTTAGTGAGGCACAAAAAAAGGTAAAAAAGACAAAGGTTTAATCACAGACCCAAAGGAGTGACTAAAGCTCTAAATGTTGAAATCGAGGAGCAAACGTTTGGTTTCAGCAGCCCACAGCAAATTCTTGTTGCCGGAACCTGCAACAAAACAGCAAAGGACAGTAGAGAAGGCAGGCAACAGGAGAACAGTCCGAGGCACCGCAGAGGCGACTCCGACAGGAGGACAGGCGAAGTGATAGAGTCTTGATATCCAGAACTCTATGAACTCTTCTTATTGATCACTCAAACACCAATACAAGCTAGAAAAGAGATTACAAGATGAAATAGAAGCTGATAGTGTGATTAGGATCTCATGGCGATCGTGACGAAGGAAGACTCATGGCGTCTCACTCTTACAACATAATCAGCATAAAGTCTCAACTCTTACTCTTATCTCTTCTTATATAGTTGAGTTGCTTCATAACTCTGTAACAGAATACCCTCTGGTACAATCCGAGGCTTTGCTTTACCCCCTTGCCTCAGCCACGTCAGAAGCTCACCCTGCCACGTCTGTCTCAGAAGTCTATCACGAAGCAGGTTTGACCACGACCTGGTCCGGCCATCGCATCCGGTGAAGTCCACTCCAGACGATGCATTCTCCAGAAGACAACGAGCCGGTGAAGTACTGGTAGATGGAAGCGGAGGTTTAACGGCTCAGCTCCCAGAGCACTAAGAGAATTGGCTGCAGGACGCTGAGAATGGCAGGATAGGGCGGTCGGCTTCCTTCTGAGAATCCTCTCTCTCTCTCACCTCTCTAATTTTCAATCATTTAAAATCAAACCTGCATGTCTCTGATACTTGCTGAGCTGGCAGCTAAAGAAGATACTGTAACTGAGATGGAGTCTTTGAGGTTGAGAAGTAATAAGATGATGAAATAAATAGAGAGAGAGTCGTTGAATACATTGAGATTAGCTTTATATTTTTGGATTGAGTTTAGAGAGGGATATGGTGAGGAATCAATATCTAAACTCTCAGTCTCATGGTCGTTCTTTCAGCCTAAGACAAAAAAAAAAAATAGGCAACTTGAGTAAAGGCAGGCAGGTTAACTGAACAAGCACAAGGAGGGAGACATTATCATGTACGTACGTAGTACTCTTTAAAAGCCAAAACACATCCTTGAATGGCGTAACACATGCATCGCAATGATAAAAAGCTTAAAAACCAAGGAGAATAGATAATGTACGAGTTGGAACATATCTCCGAACTCAAATCTATATTATTATCAGACACTTAAAAAACCAAAGACACCAACACTTGAAACGAAAGGTCTAATTAGCGTTACCACGTAGGATACGCTACATCACCATATTATTAATAGAGAGCATAATGCTTTTAGTTGGAGCACCCAACAACTTCGTAATAGAAAAGGCCATTACAGAGCGCACTGGTTTGAAGCTTCCCTCCGAATACCAACATCCCATCGATCCCACCTGCAGAGGAGAAACTAGTTGACGCGCACCAAGCTCGAGGAGTTGGTCCGCTCCATCCATTAAACATATCGATCTCTTCCCACTTCAACGTCTCCGTGTTCAGGCAAAACGTCCCACCCACGACATTATCAGGTTCCGTTGCACTCTGACCTCCAAACATCAGAATTCGATTCCCCGTGACGACGGCACTTGCGAACCCTCTCCTCGGGCAAGGCTTCTCTCCGGAGGTTTCCACTTGTGTCCACATTTGTTGATCAGGATCAAAGGTGTGAACGTCATCTAACATGCCTCCGTTGAACCCATACAACACCCACAGCTTTCCTCCGACAACGTGGAGACCCGCTCCTTCTCTTTCGGGGAAGGAATATCCTGGGCTCGGAAGCTCCGACCACACCTTACTGTCGGTTTCGTAAACGTACAGTGTCTTTTGCAGACCTGTAGTACTCACCCCACCAAAGACAAACACCTTTTTACCTATCGCTGCCATAGAATGGAAGCTCCGAGGACCGATTTCGTTGGTAGGAAGCTGCGTCCACTCGCTTCTTGTGGTGTCAAATGAGTGGAAGTCCCTTCTGTGCATGCCCGAACCATCCTGACCTCCAAAGACGTAGAGCGTTGATCCGATCGCTACCAAACCGGAGCCTAGGAGAGATAGCTCTGGAACGTCTCCTCTAGCCGGAGATCTCGACCACTTGAAGGTACCGTAGTCAAAGACGAGCATGTCATTATCTCCGCTTTGGCCAGATGGGAGCTCGCTGCCAAAGGAATATATCTTCTTTCCCACTACGGCCATGGCGTGCGAACACCTTGGTACAGGAATCTCTCCGATCTGATGCACCTAAACAGACACAGAAAGTCTAAATTAGTATATGAAAATTAAAAAAAAGAAAAAAAATGACGCTCCTATTGGGTTTAGTACTTTACCTCAACCCATTCTCCTTGAAACTCCGGAATTGGCGGATATGACACTCTGACTCCAATGCTATGTAGTGACTTCACGCCGGACCGTCCGAAAAATCCTACGATTTTGTGCCCCGTGAGAGAATGCATTTCTCCCGACGCCACTCCGTACATCTCAGAAACGAGGCCGTTGCGGGTCTTGAATCTTAGTGCGCTGATGCACTCGTCCTCTCTCCCCACTTTGTTGCGGTAAACCTCCACCGTGACTAGATGGTCCGTCTCGTATGGGATTTCAAACTGCAAAATTACCAAGATTTTAGACTGTGAGTTATGGGAGTTTGTCAGCAGATCGATCGATAAGAGAGAGAGAGAGAGTCAATAAGCATGAGCAAGAATTTCACCTCTTATGGTCATTCTTTAACAAACTCAAACAACAACAAATGTAATAAAAGGTTAATTGGTCAAGTAAGATCTTAAATTTGGTTTATAAAAAAAATAATTTCAGCCTAGATTGTTACATAAATATCAAGAAAACATACACACGCTATAAATATATATCCTTAAACAAGTTTCTTATGACTTTTACAACAAAAATATTAAGCTTAATTGGTAGATATCCGGTTTAAAGAATTTATTCAACCTAGGTTATTATTTAAATCATGAGTTTAGAACATACAGTGTCTTCGGACAGAGTTACCATCCCATGACGATCTCCTTGTACAAGGGTTGTGCCGTCTTTATAATCGACTTGTAACATAGTCAAGCCACTTGCTCCTCGTCCTATGTGAATAGTCTTCACATGTTCATGTTTGCCATCGTCCCACTCCTCTCCTCCAAGCCCTCCAATTTCTCTCAGCTTTTTTGGCGGCGGTGGACCGAAATATGCTTTCAGCTCAATAATCCCATGATGATCATATCGCCCCCGGAAGCCGACTACGGCTGGGGCTTCGTCCCTGTTAGACTCTACGAGAACTGGGATCTCAGGAAATACCCCTTGATCATTGCCAAACGCTCGCGACGTTCTTCCGTTTGATGTACGAAATATAAGCCTTCTAAGGGTCAAGTGGACCCCGCATGTCCACTCCAAGGAGGTAACATACTCCTCCGGATACGAAAACTCAAACTGTAGATGATTTGAAAATAATATAATCAACGACATGAAAAAATTAAACTTAGATTTAAAACAACTTAATAGAAAAATACCTCTTCGACGTTTCCGATCTCGACTCCATGCATCACCTCTATGGTTTCTCCGCTTGTGTGTTCATACACAAGCTTAAGGAAAGTGACATTTACGCCGTCGTCTCCGACGTAAACACCGCTTAGGCCTCTGAAGACGCCATCATTAAAGCGGTTTCCCCGGGACTTCAGTAAGTGCTCCATAATACTTCGTTTTGTCTTTTTGTTTTTGAACTATTATAGGGAGTAATGCGATTCTTTTTATGATCGTCCGTTGGTGACTATAATATATAGTCATCAGCTATAGGTTTATTAATTCTTGAGTAATGAAAAAATATAGAATTGACTATAGTTTTTTCTATATTTGTTATCTTTTTTATAAGTTAAGGAAATAAGAGAAACAAAGCATTTATTGGCGATAACGTCTGCTAAAAAGTTAATACCAGGAAAAGGTACGTCGACGACCAAACGTTATATCTACGTACACATGCATATCCTACACACAATTTATGATACATTAGGGTGACCAATTAAAACAAGGTGAGGACTCTACCAGAGTGATTAGCCTAAAGGTGATATATGTGCTGATATTTTAGCTATATATTATGTACTGCATGCGAAAGATATAATTAACCAAGCAAAGGCTTTCATTTTTGTTCAGTTTCGGTTTTTTCTTTTAAAAATTAATATTCATTATAGAGAAAATCAAAATTAGATTTTATATGATCAATAGAGTTCTTATATATGTTAACTTTATGGTTTTAGTTACTTTTTGGCATCGTTTAATTTCGTAATAAGTAGCAAATATAATAATCTGTTTAATAAGTCATCAGCTATAGGTTTAGATTCTTTAACAGCAATGAGATAAATATAGAACTGCACTATAGTTTTTTTCTATATTTGTTATACTTTTAAGCTTTTAAGTTAAGGAAATAAGAGAAACACATCCTTTATTGGCGATAACGTTTGGCAATTTTATTTTGTTTTAGTTACAACAAATTATTGACAATCCATTGTATATGTCTGCTAAAAAGTTAATACCAGGTAAAGGTACGTCGACGAACGTTCTATCTACGTACACATGCATATCCTACACACAATTTATGGTTTTAGTTACTTTTTGGCATCGTTTAATTTCGTAATAAGTAGCAAATATAATAATCTGAATAATAAGTCCATCAGCTATAGGTTATAGATTCTTTAGCAGCAATGAGATAAATATAGAACTGCACTATAGTTTTTTTCTATATTTGTTATACTTTTAAGCTTTTAAGTTAAGGAAATAAGAGAAACACATCCTTTATTGGCGATAACGTTTGGCAATTTTATTTTGTTTTAGTTACAACAAATTATTGACAATTCATTGTATATGTCTGCTAAAAAGTTAATACCAGGAAAAGGTACGTCGACGACCAAACGTTCTACCTACGTAAACATGCATATTCTACACACAATTTATGATACATTAGTGTGAGGACTCTACCAGAGTGATATATGTGCTGATATTTTAGCTATATATTATGTACTGCATGCGAAAGATATAATTAACCAAGCAAAGGCTTTCATTTTTGTTCAGTTTCGGTTTTTTCTTTTAAAAATTAATATTCATTATAGAGAAAATCAAAATTAGATTTTATATGATCAATAGAGTTCTTATATATGTTAACTTTATGGTTTTAGTTACTTTTTGGCATCGTTTAATTTCGTAATAAGTAGCAAATATAATAATCTGAATAATAAGTCCATCAGCTATAGGTTATAGATTCTTTAGCAGCAATGAGATAAATATAGAACTGCACTATAGTTTTTTTCTATATTTGTTATACTTTTAAGCTTTTAAGTTAAGGAAATAAGAGAAACACATCCTTTATTGGCGATAACGTTTGGCAATTTTATTTTGTTTTAGTTACAACAAATTATTGACAATTCATTGTATATGTCTGCTAAAAAGTTAATACCAGGTAAAGGTACGTCGACGAACGTTCTATCTACGTACACATGCATATCCTACACACAATTTATGGTTTTAGTTACTTTTTGGCATCGTTTAATTTCGTAATAAGTAGCAAATATAATAATCTGAATAATAAGTCCATCAGCTATAGGTTATAGATTCTTTAGCAGCAATGAGATAAATATAGAACTGCACTATAGTTTTTTTCTATATTTGTTATACTTTTAAGTTAAGCAAATAAGAGAAACACATCCTTTATTGGCGATAACGTTTGGCAATTTTATTTTGTTTTAGTTACAACAAATTATTGACAATTCATTGTATATGTCTGCTAAAAAGTTAATACCAGGAAAAGGTACGTCGACGACCAAACGTTCTACCTACGTAAACATGCATATTCTACACACAATTTATGATACATTAGTGTGAGGACTCTACCAGAGTGATATATGTGCTGATATTTTAGCTATATATTATGTGCTGCATGCGAAAGATATAATTGACCAAGCAAAGACTTTCATTCCTTTAAAAAATTATATTCATATTAATCATATACAGAATCAGAATTAGATTTTATCTGATCAATTGAGCTTCTTCTATTTGTTAAATTTATGGTTTTAGTTACTTTTTAGCATCGTCTAATTTACATGTATGTATAGTTTTAGTTTCGTAAGTAGCAAATAATAATCTGAATAATAAGTCATCAACTATAGGTTTAGATTCTGTAGCAGTAATGACATAAATATAGAACTGCACTATAGTTTTTTCTTTTATGTTTGTTATACTTTACATGGTACACGAAAACACCTAAAATTAAAAAAAAAAAGAGTATTTGAGAATTCTTTTTTACAGCTAAGAGTATATGGGCATTTGATTCCTTCTTCAACTTCCTCTCCCTCTCTCTTTCTAGATTTGTTTTACTCTAAATTTGATTTTTTTAAGGGAAATTTGCTCCTATAACCATAAAAAACACAAAAACACTATCTAACCAAAAACACTATCTTTCCTTACTTCTCTCTGGCCTCTTAGAGCATGAGCATTGGTGAACCCCCTTTGGGGTTCACATGATTTTTTTAATATTTTTTTGTGGGTCCATGAATAGTTATGAATCTGTATTTGTCGTTTTCTGCATTGGTGAACCTGAAGAAAAAGTTCATAAGACTAAAATAATAATATTTAATTTTTTTTAATTCAAATTATTCAGAATACATGAATAAAATATTAAAAATATTATTAAATTTGTGAAAACTATTTATTCAAAACATTAAAAGAGTAGATTACATAAATTGAGAAATTAAAAAATATACAAAGCTTATTCATCTTCAACACCAAACTTTTGCCAAATATTTTCCATTAAATCAGCTTTCAAACGAGCATGCTTCTCTTGATCTCGAACTTCTCTGCGCATACCTAACATATCACCAGCTTGAATACTTTCTCTGCTTGTCACCTTTGAACTTCTGCTTGACTCTCCTGATTCGAACTCAGAAGTATTTATTTGAGCGTATCCGTGTCGTTGGTTTTCTACTATCATATTGTGCAATATGACACAAGTTCTCATTATCTTACCTATCTTTTCCTTGTCCCATTGTAGAGCTGGGTTTTTAACAATTGCAAACCTCGACTGTAATACTCCAAAAGCCCGTTCGACATCTTTTCTGGCGGATTCTTGCTTTTGTGCAAATTTCTCGGCTTTAGGACCTTGAGGAAGTGGGATGGATTGGATAAATGTTGACCAGTTTGGATAAATTC
>NC_027748.1:36555707-36556589 GCF_000695525.1 Brassica oleracea var. oleracea | reverse complement strand
CGACAATTGTCGGCTTTCCTGAACCCCGTGTGAACTGTCATTTCCAAGCCGTTGGGCAGTTTTTCCACTCCCAATGCATACAGTCGATGCTGCCTATCATTCCCGGAAACCCCCGTACCTCTCCAACATCGAGTAATCGTTGAAGATCCTCGGCTGTAGGGCTTCGTAGATATTCATCTCCAAACAATAGTATTATTGCATCAGTGAAATTTGCCAAACATAAACGTGCTGTACTGTCACCAAGTCGGAGATATTCGTCATATGTATCTCCTGACTGACCATATGCGAGCATACGTATCGCTGCCGTACACTTTTGAAGTGGAGATAGCCCGTTCCTTCCGGCAGCATCTCTTCTTTGCTGAAAGTATGGAACTTCATTACTTATACGTTCCACAATGCGAAGGAACAATGATTTGTTCATTCGAAAACGCCTCCTAAACATTTCCGGTGGGTATGTAGGATTATCATTGAAATAATCGTTCCACAGCTGATTGTGTCCTTGTTCCCGAGCTCTTTCGATATAAGCCCGTCTTTTGGACTTGTTGGGGTGACCATCGACGAATTCATCAAAAACTTCATTTGCTTCATCACTTGATGATGATGACATTGTTGATGATTTTTTTTGATTTTTTTTTTCCTGCAAAAAGCAATAGGGAGGGAGTTATAAATCAGTTTTTATTTTCATTAAACTTATAATTTCATTTTTGTTCTCTTCTATATGGTATGTATATCATTTTTAACCTTACAATTCTTTTTTTCTTAATTTTCTTTAATTTTTCCTTATCAATTTGTTTTTCTTCATTAGGGTTTCATATTTAACAAGATTATTTTTTTCCCGTCTAAGATGATATGTATATCATCTTTATAATTTTTAAAATAATT
>NC_027748.1:36546253-36555607 GCF_000695525.1 Brassica oleracea var. oleracea | reverse complement strand
CTTTGCATTGTAGTCATTAGAAAAGATGTCATGGGCCACCTTCATGATATCATTCTCATTTTCACCACTCGCATGCTGTTTCAAAGCAGCTTCATGACAACCCACAAACTTGCAGACTTGTTCGTTTACCCTTCCCCACCTCTGCTTACATTGACTCCACTCCCTAGGGAGGGAGCCAACGAGCAGAGGGCTTGCGTTCACATACTCCTCTATGCGCTTCCAAAAATGGGCCACCTTCTGCTCATTGCTAATGATTGGATCCTTGCTGGTGTTCAACCAAGCACTGATCAGCACCAAGTCTTCTTTCGTGCTCCACTTCCGCCTTTCCGAAGCTTTTGGAACCTCAGGACGTCCTAAATCTATTGGAGGACAGCTCTGAGAAGTAAGAAGGTTCACAAACCCAGGAGAGTTTAAGGGAAAAGGATCCATTTTGGTTTTAAGTTTTAAGTTTTAAGTTTTTGGTTTGTGTTTTTCAGATGTCGATTTCCTATGTTTTTAAACTAGTTTTTTGGTTTGAAAGTACAAAGAATTAAACACCTAAAATTGATTACACTTAACTACACAACTACTACTTCACAGAGACCATTCAATAAACATCAAATCAGTTATTAAAATTTATTAATTACTCAACTCAACCATATTAAAACATTCATTACGCAACTGCTACTCTAACCTACTACAGCAACCTAAAACATTCATTACTCAACCTACTTCAGTTCTACTCAACCAGAACTCATGTTACCTCGAGTCTCTGAATCTTATAATTCACCTCCGGCACAAACTTGATCAGCACCTCCACCTCCTCCACACGCCTAGTGAGGCGTTCGATATGCTCCTGAGTGAGGGCTTGAACCTCTCCCTGTGCAAGGAAATGACAATCAGATAGTGTTAGTAAGTGTTAAAAAATTTTAGGAAATTATAACTAAATAAAAAGCAAAAGTCCAGAACTCATGTTACCTCGAGTCTCTGAATCTTATAATTCACCTCCGGGACAAACTTGATCAGCACCTCCCCCTCCTCCACACGCCTAGTGAGGCGTTCGATATGCTCCTCCACGCCAATGACCCAAGGCTGACGATAATGCAACCCATCAGCCTTGGTAACAACCAAAAAAACAATCACGTTCTCGGTTAATACTTGTATCAACAAAGAAACAAAATGACAAAAAATATAAGGAGAACAAGCGGTGTATTACCTCGTAGTTCTTGCAGGTGAAGAACCTCTTCCCAGGAAGAGTGTCGTAGTCGTCCTTCCCACGAACCTCGTGAATTATTCTCCCACCACAGGGACACCTCGTCGGAATCCCTGTTTCTGAATCAGCCACGTTTGCGAGCATATTGATGTACTCCTTTTTTCTCTTAGTCTCTCTTATCTCTGTTGCGGGATCCATCTACAATCAAAAAAAAAATTATTAGAACACAAGACTCGGAATATCAAAAGCAGAATATCGATTTCTAACCCTAACTAGAAATCCCAAAATCGAACTGAAATCGTAGTTAATTGAACCCTAGAACGAACAAGCTTGTCGATTTTAACCAAGAAATCGAATCCCCCTTCTGGATTTGGAACCCTAATACGAAACCCCCAAATCGAATTAAAATCCTAGATAAATGAACCCTAAAACGAACAACCATGTCGATTTTAACCAAGAAATCAAAACCCCCTTTTCGATTTGTAACCCTAAGACGAAACCCCCAAATCGATTTCCCTTAACCTAGAAAGCTCTCGACCTCTCGACCCCAGATCGAATGAATCAAACCGTCGGAGTGGTGGAGACTCACCTCAGATCTTCTACGAGTGATTCCGACGGTGATTTGATCGACAAAATCGACGGGTATCGAGTCGCACAGAGAATCGCCTCAGAGACGGAGAAACCCTAGGTAACGAAGAGAGAAGGGAAAATGAGATATCCAACGCGAAACCCTTTTTTTCTCACTCAACACGCGAGCTCGCGTAGCCTCTCCCTCGTCGACGCGTGTCATGAACCCGTATCATACGGGCTCACGCGGAAGAGCCGGTTCACGGGTTTAAACCCATTTTCTCTTTTATTTTAATACAACGGGCATATGATCCCGAGCCCACGAACCGCGCAAGATCCGCCGCTGCGGATGGTCTTACTAGTTACTACAAATCTTAGTACTTTTTTTTTCGTTATTTGGCAAACAGCCCCTTTTTTTTAATCCAAACTTGTTCAGTAGAAAAAAGATTGGGAAATTGAATGAGATAATTATTTTAAAAAAACAATAGTTTATAATCATACTACCTCTCCTCTTTTATCTTCCTATTTCTCTCTGTTATGCAACTAATTAGCTGAATGGTGACAAAATGCAGTACATTATGTTTTAAAGTGAATAAAATGAAATAAGTAAAACTAATTATATGTAATTAATAGGAAAATGAAATTAAGTCTACATCCATTGGTCATCTCAATTCTGCATGCACCCACCATCTTTCTTTCATTTTCATAAAGTTCACTAAATTAATACATTGAATTAGTCTGCATGGTGACAAAATGCAGCATTATCCTTAAATAGTCCCTACGCAAGTCGATGATAGTGACTAGTCCTGCGATTTCGGTTTCCAAAACCGAACCGAACAATGTTTCGGTTAACCAGAATTTTGGAAACTAATTCCAAAAATAACCGCTTGTGTTATCGGTTCGATTCTGTCGGGAATCGGTTAATTTCGGAAGTAGTAACCTTAATCATTCATACCAAATTTATCCTTAAAAAGTCCATACACTCCTCGATTATAGTCCAAAATCATTCACACGAGATAGCTTGTGAACCGTTCTTCAGAGAAAAAAAAAGTAACGTACATAAGGTTTAATATAAGTTATATTAAAAAGAAAACATCTGATTGGATAAAACAAAAGTTTGGTAAAAGACCAGTTAAGAAGAAGCCATTAGTTTCCTCTTCTTCTTCTGATCCCTTCGCTGATCACGCCGACCTGAAAATTTGCAGACAACAAAACAGTTAACATATGTTTTAAGTTTCAACTTGGTCTATTAATGGGCACAAACACAACATATATAAAAAAAAAGCAAGTTATATCACACACCTATCTTCTCTTCCTTTCTTTTCTTCCTCAAGGTCGCTATATCGCGCCTCTTATCTGCACTCTGACCTTTCATGCTCATCACCTGATCATTGCAAAACCAACATCAATAGTGAGATATGATCATGCAACACTGGTAGAAACATTTATCCAAAAAGGCACAAGTGTATACAGTAATCAAGGATCTGCAACCACTGAGTCATCAAGGTCAAGCTGAAAAGTACCTCTTTACTACCATCACGAAGTGCTTGAAGAGGTTCGATGCAATTCTGAGAAACCACAACAAGCTTCCTTCTCTTTTTATCTCCACCAGTTGCCACTTGTTGCTGCTGCTTCTGATTTGTTAACTCTGCTAGCTGATTCTGTAATAGTGGCGACATACCACACTGGGGAAAAACAAACAAAAAACGCCATAAGTCTCATGTGCTGCAGCACCTCTGTTTTACTTCTTCAGCTGAAACCAAGACACAAAACTTACCCCAGCGAAGTAACGGTCTGAAAATTTCTTAGGCTGCATCGGACGTGATAATAAGGAGCTAAGTTCCTGAAGATTGAACAAAACTAGAAGTGAATAATAGTGACCCAAACTCCCTTCAGGAGAACTTATATTCTGAGTAGTAGTGTGTGACCAACCTCCTTCAGCTTTTTAAGTTGTGCTGAGGTAGCTTTCCTCTGCCTAACATTGTCTACTTTTTCTTCTTCGCTTTCATCTTCGTCCAACTCTAGTTCCATCAACTCAGCATGTTTCTCAAGCCACGTCCTGTCTACTCTCTCCTGCATATCAAATACCAATGACAAATTTATGACAACATTAAAGTTAAACTAAGCGATGGGAAGAGCTACAGAGAAGCAATCAGACTAAGGCAGTGCGAGTGTGTGAAGCTAATACTAACACAACCAACTAAAATATTCACATAGGCCAGGATCTAATATTTCTAGATGCATCTAGAATCAAACATGGTAATAGAAACTTGGATTTTCACATTCAGAATATTGATCAAAATAATTACCCGCGACCCTTTTCGCTCAATCTGGTCTATTTGACGTGCTAGAGACAACCTCTTCCTCACATCTGGCATTAGGGAGCTATCCAAAGGGAATATCTTTACGCTTTCCTGTAAGCACACACAAAGGGACCTCAGGCATGAAAGTTGGCAAAACTGAAGTGAAAAAACTAACTTTTGAAGATATCTAAAGTTTTGGTACCTTAGAGAATGACTTGCATAGCGTGTAGAACTTTGATGTATCATTCGGAGCAATTAAAGCTATGCTGCATCCATCTGCGAATGCTCTAGCCGTCCTCCCACTTCTATGCACATATACCTATATGGAGAAAGAAAGAATAAGAGCTTGTAGAAATGCTATCAAAGAAAAAACTAGAAAGGTTAAGAGTCGGTCTCTCAGCTTACTTCTGCTGAATGTGGAAGCTGATAGTGAATAATAGTTCTGACATTCTTGATATCAATTCCCCTAGCTACAACATCTGTTGCTACGAGTACTCCATTTTCACTTGAACGGAAACGGTCCATTGCCTGGGATAAATACAGAAGGTGGAAAGGAAAAAATGCTGAGTAACAATATCAAGCAACAAAATTTATATCTTAGTGTGTTTTCGGGAATGATAGAAAGTTGAACCTTCAACCGAGCTTGCTGCTTCATATCAGCGTTGAGTTTGCAAACATCGACTCCAAGAATCTTTAAAAGCGCACAGATATGCCGCAAAGCTGCCACTGATGTACAGAAAACAATTGTCCGCCCTTGTCCATGGACGCTCAGAAGATAATACAAGTAAGCATCTTTATCCTCCTCTTCGCACCTGTAATTTGTTATAAGATACCAAACACTAAGAACACAGAGATAGACCAAGCAACTAAGGAGTAGAAGCATGGAGTCCTCACTTACCTAATAAAAGATTCTTCAATCTTTGGTGCCAAAATAGCAGCAGTTGTCAGATCAACGATGGCAACACTATCTCTCATTCCAGCTCTTTCAGATAAAACCTCAATAGAATTCACTTCACCAGAGGACGACTGCTTTGACTTCGAGGAGCCGCGCTTTAGCTTTTTGCGGAAGTCAGAGGACAGTGCTATGGTAGCTGAGAAAACAAATGTTTGTCTTTTCTTCTTTGGGGCGTCTGAAACTGTATCGGAACTCTGCGTTTTCCCTTCGCTTGGTTTATCCGTCACTGGAAGCATGTCAATTATCGACTGCAGCTCCCGGAAATGCCCACCTTCCACCATTCTATCAGCCTCATCCAGCACAAAGAAAGATAAGCATTGCAGCTGCCAAAGAGGATCATGAAAAGAACATATCCAATTAGATAGTGCCTTAGAGTAGCTGAATATCTATAACAAATCTACACACTCAATAACTAGACCAGAACTGGTTAATTTAGGAGTAGGATACCGCAAAAACAAGCACATGCTTCTTTTAAATTTGATTAAGAGCTACACATTACATACCTCAACAAGATGCTTTTCTCCGGCCGACATGAGTTCCCATAACCTTCCTGGAGTTCCAACAACTATTTCTGGTTTTCCTTTCAGAAGCCTTTCCTGCTTCGCTGATGACATCCCACCAACAATAGGAACGACTCTGACGCCGAGATTTTTAGCAGCATTCTTAAGATGTTCCGTCACCTGGAAAAAGGAGATATGTTGGATTTGTATTTCAGTACTAATGAGCGTCCGCACAAGTGAACAAAGAGGTATGTCCGAACATAAGAAAAAAAAAAGCAATGTGATGATATTAAAAAGATGCCTGTAGAGCAAGCTCCCTAGTTGGAGTGATGATGAGAGCTCGTAAGTAGCCATCTGCAGAATATTTCTGCGCTTCCTCTCCTTTCAATGCATACAATTTACCAACCTTTTCACGCTCATCTAAGAGGCGTTGGAGTATAGGCAACCCAAAAGCAAGCGTCTTTCCAGACCCTGTCTCCGCAGCACCAATAACATCCTGTGGTCCAAACATGAACCATGCATCAATAAAATTAAAATGTATGTTACTGATGGAAAAATAAAGCGGGTCATCTTAAACGAACCTTTCCTTGAAATGCTGCAACGGTAAAACAAGCCTTCTGGATTTTTGTCGGCTCCTTGAATCCGAGATGGTATATTGACTTCATGAGGAATGGATGAAGTCTCATCAAACTCCATGCACTAAACTCCGGGGGAATCTCTTCTTCTTCGCCATCTAGCTCCTCTGCTTTGTTCTCCTCATCACAGCTAACGGCTACAGATGATGACATATCAGTACAATACGACAAGACTAAGAAAAAGTAACAGGAGATTCAACAAAAGAGTACTGTTTGAAAACTGAGCCAACAAATACAAAATCAGTTGTCAAGCTTAAAAAATAAAAAGCAGGCAAAATTGTCTTTCCAACTGGGTCTAAAATAGAGTTAGTTCCACACTACAGTTTAATCTATGATACAAGTAAAAGACCATCAACATTACTAAGGTATTCCTTTCACATCTTAGTATCCCTAAGAAAAATTTGTCACATTTGCAGTTAATTAATCATATAGAAATTACCAAGTATTGAGAAACCTCTTTTGCACCAAAAGCTTAAAACAAGAGAGAGCATGCGAAACACTAACCATCAGGAGATTCCTGAACCTCTACAGCCTCCTTAACCCTCTTCTTCCTCTCCTTCTTCTTCTTATTTTTATATTTCTTCTCTTTTTTCTTAGGACTCTCCAAATCACCCTCTCCTTTACTTTCTTCTTCTTCTCCTGCTTTATCTTCAGTGATCTCATCCACAGCCTCTTCTTCGTCACTGTCATTATTTTCATGAGCTTGCTTCTTCGACTTCAACCCTTTCTTTCCTTTCACACTTTCATCCACAGGAAAGTCCGCAAGATTGTAATCCGCTTCATCAATTTCCTCAAGCGAAAGAAAACCTAAGCAGACGAAAGCATAAAGTTTCAGACTTTAAGTTACCTAACAAGGAGGAGCCATGAATCAATGTACAAAGGAAAACACTTTACCTCCGTCAAGCTCGTCTGAACCCGCGAAGAGGGTGGAGAACGTTTCGCCCTCGTCGTCTTCTCCGATAGGTATAGTAGAACTCCACGGAAGTGAATCCAAGCGTTCGAGCTCTTCTTCTCGCTTCCTCTTATGACTTCTTTTGTTCTTCTTCTTCGCCGCCATCGAGGATGATTCTCCACCGCCGGGAGACATGCTAGCCGTTGATTTGAGAAGCTTTGACATCGAGTGGAGGCGTCTCTCGTTGACAGAGAGATAGGTTTTGGAGAAAAGTTTCAAACTTTGATAAACCCTAAATCAGAACGATGGTGTTGTAGCTGTGGTATAAATTAAACCGAAGTTCGGTTTACTGAAATTTATTTAAACCTAATAGTATATACGGCGGGACGGGAAGATAACCTGGGCCATTTTGTTAAATAATACTCCCTCCCTCCCTCCCTCCGTTCCCTTAAAAAAAAAATTTCTTATAAAATAAGTCTCGTTTTCAATTTTTAATGCAAAATTTATTAATTTTATACAAAATTTATTTTTCAATTGGTTAAAATATAGTTAGGTGTATAGGTAATAGTATTTTTATATAAGAAATGTATAAAATTAATTGTTTCTTTAATCCGTGTACAGAAACCTAAAACGACACTTATAATGAAACATAGGGAGTAAATACCTAACATCGGCCTTTTTCCCTTTAGCTATTCTGTATTTTATAATTTCGTTTTTAGTTTGACAAAATAATATACGTATTTATTTGTATGACATTGATGCATTTGTTTTTAAAACTAAAAATGAATTAAAATGTAAAAATATGAGTGGTGCAATTTCATTAATGAAATTAAAAAAGTATATTTCATTTTTTTATTATGTGTAAAAAATTTATATATCAATATTTCATATTTATAGGAGGGTGTGGCCGAGGTAGAAACAACATCTACCAGGGTCAAAATTATATACACATAAAATTATTGAAAAATTACAACAATCAAGTGGGTCAAACCATTAAAAGTGAACCAATTAATCAGCGTGTAGTTATAGTTATATGCTTACACTCAACAAAATTTTAGAATTGACATGGGTCAGTTGACCTATGTGATGCTTCATTGGCTCCGCCATATATGCTTAAAATATAAATTATTACAAGAAAATGTAAACTTCTCTTCCTTTGCAACAATATAAATTGGGAGTAATTGGCATCAATGCACTCAAACGAATCACATATTTGCCATATAACCTCAAGCATATAGTCCATTTTTCTATGACCGTTTTACCCCTATGAGCTACCTTCCCCTATGACCCATAGACTCTGGTGTGTGACAGAGGGGAGCGTTCTACACATTGGACAATTCAACGTCTCACAGTTTTTCCAAAGAAAACAAAACAGAGCTAGTTGCGTATCGGTATTTCCGTCCAGAGCATCGAAGAGACGCATTTATTTTTATTTCCGCACCCACCCTAGTTTGATATTTTTATCAATATTCTTCAATCGTTTCATTCCAACATTTCTAAACCCAAAATCCTCTCGTTTTCCATTTTCGATAAATTTTCTAAATCTTTGATTTCCGTTGTTTCCTTCTGCCATAATCGCGTTCAACGGAGGAAATTCTTCTTTTCTCTAGATGATGTTCGCCGTTGGCGAAGAGCTTTGGGTGAGCGAGTGAACTCGTATCACAAAATCAAGAAAATAGAGACCCTTAAACCTACAGAGATGGATGTAGTTCTTACACAATTCGACTTTTGAGAAGATTATGGTCGTTGAAGAGAATCTGCAATTCTCGGGTATGTTTAGACAACATGTGGTTGCGATTAACAAGATTGGTAGAATGTAGAGGTGATAATTCATGCATATACTGGTTCAAGATAAAAACAACATAGATCTGCTAACTTTGTTTAATTATGGCGAATTGCCTTTTTAGCACTATAGGAAATTGGGGTAGTGATAGCATAATATAGTAGCGTTTAAGTGTGTTTTGCTACGATTTATATTTTAGTAGCGTTTTGCTTTTTCTAAATGCTACTGATAAGTTTTCAGAAAAACGAGTTTCTCGCGTTTAGTTATCAATAGCACTTTTTTGAAACAAACGCTACCTATGTGAAGCGCGGAAACGTAATTAGTTTGAGCGCCTAAGACTTATCGAAAATTAGAAGCCATTTTCAGACTCCCTCCATAGAAGCTTCATGAACCATTCTTTCCCTCTAACTCTCATTTTTTTCAGATTCCCTCCATCGAACTTTCAGTCTCCATTGAACTTTCAGTCTTCATCTTTTTCTCCCTCTCGTTTCAATCTCCTCCTCTAAACTTTCAGTTTTTGAGATTTC
>NC_027748.1:36488806-36542265 GCF_000695525.1 Brassica oleracea var. oleracea | reverse complement strand
TAAAAGAAAGTGCATCCTCTTAGATTGCGAAGGGTCTGGCAATAAGGTGGCTGAAGGTAGAGTTTTTTCAACCGATCCAGAAGCTAAAGTTCATTTTGTCCCCTTGGGTCCCAATGCAAGCAAGGTATGGGTCGATGTCGTTAAAATTGGAGAAGCACCTGTTTGGAGAGGAAATTCAGAGATTCAGTTCATTGATGATGCTTTAGGTGTTCCAATAGCTTGGCCTAATGAATTTCTCATTATCTGTTGAATTAGAGAATGAACTTGTTGTTGGATATCTTTTTATGAATTATGTATGATACTTTGGCTTTTAATCTGATATTTTAGTGTTTTTAATTTCGTTAATTAAATTGCACCAATACTGTCCTGGTTCTCGTTGTCCATAATATATAGCACATCAGTCAATAGCGAAAGTAATAACGCTACATTTACACAAAATTTGCAAGCATATAACTTTATAGTAACAAATAAATACCGCTATTATAAATAAAATAATTGCAGAGACGAACCGCTATCAAAGAATAAGATTACATAGCATTCTAAAAAACCGCTACAAAAAGTCTATTATTTTTGGTTGCGTGTTGGTTCATAGCGCTTCTAAGACCGCTACGATTTAAATCGGTAGCGCTTATCCGACGCTACTAATAAGGGATTTTCCTGTAGTGTAGCGGTTAACAAGATTGATAAAACATAGAGGTGATAGAGTATGCATATACTTTGTTTATGTTAAATACAACTTGTAGCCGGTAATCTGTCTGTTGATGGATATGTATATGTCTAGCTGTTAACAAGATTGATAAAATAGAGAGGTGATAGTATACGATGTACTGGTCTAGGGTTAATAAATTATTTATCCGCTAAGTTTTTGACATATGGCTACTTATAATTTTAACTACTAAGTTTTTTTATTATTCATCGACTTTCCTATTGATTGAAGCTCATGCAACATTCGGTATCAATCGATGTAAGGCTATCACTCCTCGCATTCTCCCGGACGCCGCAAAGCAACTGGTTCTTAAATTTCATTAAGATCTCTTGAAGTAGTGGTTACTACTACATACTTTGTTTAAGATTTTAAGGATTGTTAGTTTCTTTATGCACACTATCAACTTTTTCGTTTTAACGGATAGTTCATGTTTACTAGTGGGCCATTATATTTTAGTCGTTAACTCAAATTGTTAGGCTTCAAAATAGTGCTAGATCGTTTAGCCAAACTCAAATCGTTAAGCTGTAATAAGATGTCTTCCCAAAATGATCAATACAAATAACCGATTATTAGATGTATTAACAGGGAAGTTAGGTGATCAATACACCATATTTCTGTCGCTAAATCAGCTCAATACACCCATCATAATGCTTGTTCGCTTAACCGTTAACTCAAATCGTTAGGCGGTAACAATATGTCTTACCAAAACACAATTCAAAATTTTAACCTATCTTAGTAATATTAAATCATTAACACTCATCTATGAAATCAGATCTAAATTGATTAATACACTTAACCGCTATCCAAGAGACTTTACAGTTCAAAATTTGGTTGGAAGCCTATTTACATTTAGTTAGCATCGATTGGCCCTGTAAATATTAGTTAATTGCTAACGATATACATTACCAAGCAAACATATAATGTAACACAATAACATAGAAGTTAGGTTTCAACATCATTACACGTACGAACCCCGTCCTTTACCCAACGGACCTTCGTCTGATCCTACTGCTCTGAATCCGCAGACTGACACATACGACCACTGTCTCCCTTTCTCTAAAAGCAAGGTTAGTTTCGTCGATTAATGGTTAAAAGGTTATTCACTTTTACCATTTGAAAATTCATGGGCATTTAACAAATTTGGATCTTAATTAGGTATATTCAACTCATTGTCCCTATAAATTGTTGGTCGAATATGTGATATGTCGGCAGTGCTAAACACCTATTTAACCCGGCCCATTTTTTATACTATATCATTTATATATTAAAGCACAAGTTATTTGCTCAATTAAAATCTGACAGATATGTTTTTGGGTATTTGCATTATATACCTATAAAACTAAACTAAATTAGTTATATGGAAAAACACTGTTTGACATTTCATAACCTCCAAAATGTCTCTACTTCTATTTTACTTCTAGTTCTAATAGAAGATACAACCTAGCTTACATACACGTTCCCTCATAGTTACACTTTTACGTATGAACATAAGACAAAGAATAGTAGTTAGAAATGCAAGAAACCATGCTTTTAAAAACTAACTTGTCTCTTCATATATACTTCAGTTCTGTAAAAGCTGGGTTTTCATGTTGTGGTTCATTGTGTTTGATGATCCGATGTGTTTAATCACTTTTGTTCTTTTTCACTTTTGTCTTTTTTCAAGACTTTTTGTTCATCATTTATATAATAGGTGTTGTTACACATGTTTATAGCGTAGCTTTATCATTTGATGTTTAGGGTAATATTGTCTGATCATGCTTAACAAATAACCATATGTGCAAATACTTTTAAATTATGCATACATTTGCAATTACCAGGTTTGTTTTGTATATTCACCTAAATGACTCTATACTTTTTGCAAATTAATGGAAAAAATGTAAAAACCTTTAAATAAAAAAAAGTTTAGCGTATTACTTAAACCCATGATATCACGAGCTTTTCTTCCAATAAAACCCATGTTCTCACGAGCTTTAAAACTAGTAATTTTTATAAGTGTTGTCTATTTAAGGATTGCAATATATTTAAGGCAGAGAGTACTGCAAAGTTGGAGGATGAAGGGTAGGGTCAAGGTTAGTGAAAGTAATACGCCTAATACAAGATATGTCAATAAAATAATATTTTCAAAATGGACTAATTATCAATGATTTGCTGAAATATGCGTTAAGTTGTTGTCGTTGATAGTTTAGGAAAGGAGAATTAAAGAGGCTTGGACATAATAAAAAAAAATCTAGAAGAACTGTGAGGGGGGTTTTGCAGTCTGAACTTTTAAGTTAGTCATAATAAAAAAACCGTAGAAAAAATTATTTTATTTCATTTGATAGGGGTTAGACAGTTACGTTATAAATCTGCATTGAATTGTTAGAAAAACAAGTGCATGTGTGGTTGTAATTTAACGTAGCTAGGATAAGAAATCATAAATTTGGAAGGAAGAAACTGACGCGTGCTATTGGGTAAAACTAGCATACAAATAAACCTAACGCCTAGCACATTGCTTATATTATATATAATATAATTTAGGATCCTCAAAACCGTAGCTCAAAAAAAAAGAAGAAGAGCCTGATCTAACTTCTTCTCACTTGTCGGTTCTCCAGCTGAGATGAAGCCTCCGACTGAGAAGAAGCAAACCATAACCAGGAGATCCATTGGCGGTTGCTTCATCTCAGGCAGACTGCTTCATCTCATGTGGGTGCTCGGCTTTATGTACCATTGTTCATTCATAGTGTAGGAAAATTATTTTCTTTGTTCATAGGATTTTTGTCGGAGCCTTTGGCCTTGTAGTAATTTCTTGTCCTTCATGTCTTGCTGCCTTATAGTAGTTATTGTTGATGATTGATTGTCCAGGTTCTTGATAGATGCTCTGGCTTCAACATTATCCGAATTAAGTACCATTGGGAATTTAGAATCATGTTTTTGTTTGTGTTTTGGAAATATATACCCAAGACAGCGAGAAATTGGTGCTATTTGTTCTGTTACTGGATTGTTGCTTTGCATATATGTTCTTAGCTTTGACTGGTGACATGAGTTACTCTTGATTAGTTTTGAGTTAGAAATCTAACTTAAAAATGTTACCAATCATGAACTAAATTTATTTTTTTGAGTTAATGGTTGAGTTATAATGTGTTATACATGATTTATCATTTTGAGTTATCCCTTTAGTAAAATTGATAAATCAAGTATTAACTCAACATCAAGCAAAATTGTATGTATTAGAAATTGAGTTAGCAATTTCTTGATTTTTTGTTAATTACCTACGGTTACTTTCCATTTTCCAACAATTTTAATTTTCTATACATCCATGTGCACGTTTAGTTTGTGTTAGTTGATAAAGCATGTTCACAAACGTATATGTATTTATAAGTTAGTCAAAAATGTTTGTAAGCTAATATTTTAATTTGAATTATTTAAACGAAACTATTTCTATAATTTTAGTTTTGAATTATATTTCGTAACTAAAATTTACAACATAAAATTATATGCAAATATAAATGTATTTTTTTGTTAGAATATATACATAAGTATTTTTCTTTAATTTAATTTATTTTAGTTAGTATATTTTATTTAGTTTAGTTTAATAATTTTATTTTTTTTAATCTATTTTATTTAATTTATAATAAATATTATTGTTATTATTCATATTCATATTATTGATAACTGCAATTTATACATCAAAAACGTTACCGGTTAATTTTGAAAATATAGTAACTCATATTTTTACAGTAAACTTACTACATAAATCTACTATTTTTACCACGTAGTTTTTACTGCAAACTACGTCGAATTATAAATTTTATTGTAACTTAACTCTAATTCAATGTGTCACCAGTCGAAACCCTTAACTCAGCAGAGCCCGGGAAGAAAGTGACTACTATTTGCTTGGAGACATAAGTAATGATGGAAGCAACGACTGTGAAGACATTTTCTCTTCAAATAAACATCTCTTCAAATTAAAATTGAATTAGAATGTAAAACGTACCATCTTTCGAAGAGAGCACTCAAACTACTAGACTGCATATATTTACTTTTTGAGATTTCTTTTAGTTAAATAAGATGAACAGTTCATTTTCTTGATTTGCAAATAAAATGTCGTATTAAACACTCAAATATGTCACTAAAATATGTGACATTTTGACAGTGCTAAACATATGTTTAAGCAAAGTATTCACTAATAGATGATTGGTGGGAACATATGATGTTAATATGTTATTAATCATTCAAATGAGTCATTTGAATTGTTTATTTATCCAGTATCCCACATTCTAATAGATGTACATATATGAAATAGACTAAACCATATAACAATAAGATTATTTGCTTTTTTTTTTCAGAACACAATATGGTTATTTGTTTCTAAAAACTGATTTATGAAAATCAAATTTAAAACTTTAACAGCATAATAAATTACGAGACTGGTGAGTTACGTACATAGTTTTTTCATATATACAGTTTTATATCTTTCGGGTTACAAGTAGTTTGAATGAAACCATGGAGTTTATCTCAACATCAACATGTACGTGATGATGGAATATGCTTATTAGGTGTATTTTTAGAACCTTAATCATATGCTTGAATGTGCTCGTATTATTTAGTTTTACTAGGAATTAATCCGCGCTACGCGCGGAACTATATTAATTTTCAAATGTTAATTATCTAACTATTCTTGTGTTGGATATTTACTTATTATAATTTTATTTTTTTTATATCAAATGGTAATATTACAATATATTTTTAATGTAATATTTAATTATTATTTATTTATTTAATATTTTTTCTATATATAGTTAATACATTTTTCAGATAGATGTTTATTGTAGTTTTTTTTATATTGTCTATTTACTTATTATTATTTATTTATTTTGAGAAACGGATTTATTATTTATTGTTTCTTATATTGTATATTTACTTAATATAATTTTGTTACTTTTTTGAGAAAGGGCTTTAAATTTTTAAATAAACTATCATTTCTTGATTATTTTTCACCAAATTAAAATTGTTCAATGTATTTTTTTACAAAAATATATTGTTTTATTTATTATATCTTATTGATTTTCAAACTAATTTTTATAAGATATTTGTTTTGATTATTTACTAAAGCCTCATATTGTTTCGCCTAATCACTCCTACTGCAACTTAAAAATATATATTGTTCCTATAATATTTTGTTTTGTGCTGAAGAACAAATCAATCATTTACAAAAATTGAAAGAGAAAGTGAAGACACCCGAAGATGATCCATGCCTCTTTAATTTGATTACAAATAAGGATAGAAGAATGAAACTTCCATTCTTCACCCTTGTTAGGTTAGCTTCCATGGCTTCTGATTTTGTTATTTCTACTTGCTTCTCAGACTCTAAGCCTCTAACTTATTATCAATCAAACTCCCTCACTTCTATCAAATATGAATTATGATTGATGTTTAATGTAATATTTTTATTACTTATATTTTATATTTACTTATTATTTTTTCTTATATTTTATAATTATTTATTCTAATTATTTTGTTTTTATATCAAATGGTAATATTACAATAGATTTTTAATGTAATATTTTTATTTCTTATATTGTATATTTACTTATTATTTATTTTTATTCTAATATTATGATAGATGTTTAGTTCAATATTTCTATTTTTAATATTCTATATTTACTTATTATTTTTAATATTCTATATTTACTTATTATTTATTTTACTATACATTTTTCACATATGGTTAATTTAGATTTTTCATTTATGATATTATATATTTACTCATTGTTTATTTTTTCTTATATTGTATATTTACTTATTATAGTTTTTTTTATTTTTATCAAAAAATAATATTACGTTTGATGTTTAATGTAATATTTCTATTTCTTATATTATATATTTACTTATTTTTTAGTTTTTCTTATATTTTATATTTACTTATTCTAATATTTTGATAGATGTTTAATATAATATTTTTATTTGTTATTTTATATATATACTTATTATTTATTTTACTATATATTTTTAGAGAGTTTTTTTATTTAGTTTATTCATTTTAAGTGTATATTTACTTATTGTTTATTTTTTCTTATATTGTATATTTACTTATTTTAATTTTCTTGCTCTTATATTATTTCTAATTCTTATATTATATACTTGTTTTCATATATTGTTTTCTTACTTATAGAAATGTTTGGAAATAATAATAATGAAATCTACATATTTTTCAGATAGATGTTTGAAGTAGTTTTTCTATTTCTTATATTGTATATTTACTTATTATTTTTTCTTATATTGTATATTTACTTTTTTTTTTATATTGTATCTTTACTTATTTTATTTTTTTCTTTTATATCAAATTGTAATATTACGATAGATGTTTAATTTAATATTTTTATATCTTATATTGTATATTTACTTTTTTTATTATACATTTTTCTAAACAAATGTTTACTGTAGTTTTTCTATTTCTTAATACTGTATATTTATTTATTATTTATTTTTACTATATTTTATATTTACTTATTTTAATATTATGATTGATGTTTAATATAATATTGTTATTTCTTATATTGTTTATTTACTTATTTTTTATTTTACTATACATGTTTCAGATTGATGTTTAATTTATTTTTTCTATTTCTTATATTGTATATTTAGTTATTTTTTATTTTATTTTCTTATATTGTATATTCAATTATTCTATTTTTTTTTGCTTTTATATCAAATAATAATATTACTTTAGATGTTAAATATAATTTTTCTATTTATTATATTGTCTATTTACTTATTATTTGTTTTTTCTTATATTAGATATTTACTTATTCTAATATCACGATAAATGTTTAATATAATATTTGTATTTATTATATTGTATATTTTTATTTTTTCAGATAGATCTTTAATTAAGTTTTAAATTTCTTGATTGTATATTTACTTGTTATTTATTTTTTCTTACATTGTATATTTACTATATGAAAAATATTAACAAATTTCTATGATTTTTTTTTTTTTTGAAAAAACAACAATCATTTTAGTAGTTTCTATGATTATAGTTACAAGCAAAATAACTAAATCTATAGAAACAAGTAAATATACATAAAACATATTTTTAAATATAACATAAAAGAGCAAATTTTCAAAAATGAAAATATATAAGAAAAGGATCTAAAGTTAAAATTTATAAACAAATGGTCTAAATGTAAGAGAAAGACGAAATAAAGGGCATGTCAGCTTCCACATTGACAGAAAGACGTTTTGAGGTATCTCTTATTTTATTGAGCTTTGACTAGAGTTTGGTTCAAATGTCAATTCAAGAGATCTTTGTTCAGACACAACAGTTCTGTCTGTCTCTCTCTCTCTCTCTCTGTGATCTGAGTTTGGTTTGTTTTTGTGACATTTTCGGTAACGAAATGCAACAGAGCAGAGATGGCATTGTCTCTGCTCCGGAAGAACAAACATGGATTCGACATTGTAATCAGCGATGTTCATATGCCTGACATGGACGGCTTCAAGCTCCTTGAACACGTCGGTCTAGAGATGGACTTACCTGTTATCAGTACGTTTGAATCTTTTCCTATAAAGTCTCGGAACCAATATTGTTTCAATCACTGATCTTGATTTTTTCTTTGTTTTAAACACTCAGTGATGTCTGCGGATGATTCAAAGAGTGTAGTCCTAAAGGGAGTCACGCACGGTGCGGTTGACTACCTAATCAAGCCGGTACGTATGGAGGTGCTCAAGAACATATGGCAGCACGTGGTTCGGAAGAAGAGGAGCGTGCCTGAACATTCTAGGAGCGTTGAGGAGACAGGCGAGAGGCAGCAGCAACAGAGAGGAGCTGAGGATGATAACGCTTCCTCTGGTAACAACTCAAGGAAGCGGAAAGAACAAGAAGGGGAGGAAGATGCGTCTAATCTGAAGAAACCGCGTGTTGTTTGGTCTGTTGAGTTGCATCAGCAGTTTGTTGCTGCTGTTAATCAGCTTGGCGTTGAAAGTGAGACTAAAAGCTTTTTAGATTTTAGGGTTATGGATAATTTAGTAATAGTTTATATAAATTTTACTTTTTTTTACAAATTTAATGGCTTATATTATATATGTAGTTTTAATTAAAATTTTAATGCTCATTTCTTATATTTTGCATTTGTTGATATAAACGTGTTGAGTCTAATAGATCTTTATATGGTGCAGAGGCGGTTCCTAAGAAGATCTTGGAGCTAATGAATGTTCATGCGCTAACCCGGGAGAACGTAGCCAGTCACCTCCAGGTATAAACTCTTATACCGGAATTGCATATATGAATGTTCTTGTGAAAGATAGTGTAATGGGCCTCAGCCAAGATAGCCCAAACAGAAGTACGAGAACTGAAGGATCAAACCCTCAACACAACGAGACAAAGCACAACGGCTATGTCTTGACAAAAGAGAAAACTCTCCCACTACGAAACAGATTTGATTCCCTTCAAGCCTTGACTGATGACTCACCACAGTCAGCTAAGGTTTAGGGATAAGATTTGCTTTAGTCTACCTAGATTGTTCTGTTAAGTTGTATAAAGCATTGTAAATCTTCTCTTGGTAAGTTATCCGAAATAATACAGTTTCAGAGAAACATTGAGTCTTTCATATTCTTCTCATGGTATCAGAGCTTCTGTAAACCTTAACAGGTACTACAATGGCCGATCCTTACCCGTTTCCTGATGCAGTTCACGTGTCTAGTTGTGTCACGCTCAAGTTGAACGACACCAACTATCTGTTGTGGAAAACCTAATTTGAGTCCCTCTTGTCCAGTCAAAAACTTGTTGGGTTCATCAATGGCGCCGTGGAAGCTCCTGCTCAGACCCGTGTCGTCGTCAACGGTGATACTGAAGTACGAGTCATGGTTCTGTACAGACCAGCTAGTCCGTTCATGGATGTTCGGCACTCTAACTGAGGAAGTCCTAGATCACGTTCACAGTCTCCAGACATCTCGTCAAATCTGGTTGTCTTTGGCTGAAAACTTCAACAAGAGTAGCGTTGCGAGAGAGTTCTCACTCCGTCGAGATCTCCAACTTCTGTCCAAGAAAGATAAGACCTTTATCGTCTACCTTCGCGACTTTAAGTCAATCTGCGACTCGTTGAGCTCGATTGGAAAGCCGATTGACGAATCAATGAAGATCTTTGGGTTTCTCAACGGCTTGGGTCGCGAGTTTGATCCGATTGCAACAGTGATACAGAGTTCCCTGAGCAAGCTACCACCACCGACCTTCAACGATGTCGTTTCCGAGGTTCAAGGGTTTGCCAACAAGCTTCAATCTTATGAAGACACAACCTCGACTACTCCTCACCTCGCCTTCAACACTGAAAAATACGACAACAGAGCTCCTCAGTATGTACCCACCAACAGAGGCCATGGTCGTTTCAACCAGAACCTGAGGAAGAGGAGGCTACAACACTCGTGGTCGTGGCCTCTCCCAACATCAGAGCACCATTCAGTCCACCGGAGAGCGTCATGTTTGTCAGATTTGCGGTCGTGTGGGACACACAGCTATCAAGTGTTATAACCGTTTCGACAACAACTACAACGCTGAAGCTTTTGCCTCGCTCCGCATCTCTGTTAGAAGAGAATGGTACCCTGACTCCGGTGCTTCCGCCCATATCACCTCCAACACAACCGGCCTCCAAGACGTCACAACTTATGAAGGTAATGATACGGTTCAGGTTGGTGATGGTACGTACCTTCCAATAACTCACGTTGGTTCTGCAACCATCACTTCTTGTAAAGGTACTCTCCCTATGAATGAAGTGTTAGTCTGCCCTGAGATTCAAAAGTCTTTACTCTCAGTTTCAAAGCTATGTGGTGATTATCCCTGTGGTGTGTACTTTGATTCTAAAAAGGTGTGTGTTATTGATTTACCCACTCAGAAAGTGGTGGCCAAAGGACCTCGCAGTGAGGGTCTCTATGTGTTGAAGAACACTGAGTTTGAAGCCTACTACTCTTCACGACAGCGTGCAGCAAGTGAAGATACATGGCATCAAAGGTTGGGGCACGCAAGCTTCGAGGTTCTTCAACAACTTCAATCCAGCAAGAAGATAATGGTGAATAAGAGCAGAATACCTCCATTTGTGAGCCTTGCCAGATGGAGAAGAACAGTAGATTAGAGTTTCTAGCTTCAGATTCTGTCACTTGTAAACCCTTAGATCATATACACTGTGATCTTTGGGGGCAATCTCCCGTTGTATCAAATCAGGGTTTCAAATACTATGCAGTTTTCATTGATGATTTCACAAGATTTTCTTGGCTCTATCCCCTGCGCAACAAGTCTGATTTCTTCAATGTGTTTACTACATTTCAAAAGTTGGTTGAGAATCAACTACACACCACCATCAAACAATTTCAAAGCGATGGGGGTGGCGAGTTCACAAGACAGAAACTGAAGCAACACTTCTCTACTTGCGGTATAAGTCATCGCTTGTCATGTCCGTATACTCCTGAACAGAATGGTACAGCAGAAAGAAAACATCGACATCTCACTGAGCTTAGCTTGTCAATGATGTTTAACAGTCACACACCTTTGGTCTATTGGGTCGAAGCATTCTTTACAGCTAATCTCTTGATCAATTTGTTGCCATCATCGGTCCTTAACAACAAAAGTCCTCATGAAGCTCTCTACTCAACGTCACCCGAGTACAACCATCTTCGTGTATTTGGCTCCGCATGCTACCCATGTTTGAGACCAGTGGCGCAGCATAAGTTCGATCCAAGATCGCCTCAGTGTATATTTCTTGGCTACAACAGTCAATATAAGGGGTATCGCTGCTTGTACCCTCCCACAGGGAAAGTCTACTTCTCAAGACATGTCATCTTTGATGAGCACCTCTTCCCCTTTAAAGACAAGTTTAAGACACTGATACCTACGGCTCAGACACCTCTCCTAAAAGCTTGGCAATGGTCTAAAGTATCACCTCCTCCACCCACACCTATACCACCTCAACTCTTTCCCAAACCACACCCAATGCCCGAGCCAGAACCTCAACCTGAAGCCCCTGATCAGAATCATGCCGCTGATACTGATACCAGTAGTGACTCTCAAGAAGACAACTGTGATCAAGAGTAACCTGTAATACAAACGACGGTCAACTCACACCCTATGACAACTCGTCTCAAAGAAGGCATTCAACGACCCAATACTCGATACGCTCTGCTTGCCTCAAATTTTGTCTCTGATGAACCGAAAAACATCGCTGAAGCTATGAAGCATCCTGGATGGCGCCCATCAGTTGGTGAAGAAATGAAACGCATCCATATGCTAAACACATGGACTCTAGTCCCTCCAACAGAGGATATGAACATTCTTGACTCTCGTTGGGTGTTCAAGATTAAGTTCAACCCTGATGGAACTATAGATAAAAGAAAATCTCGGTTAGTGGTCAGAGGATGCCATCAAGAAGAAGGATTTGATTATCTGGAGACTTTCAGTCTGGTTGTTCGCACAGCCACCATCAGACTTGTCTTGGAGGTTGCAGTTGCTAAAGAATGGCCTCTCAGACAACTTGACGTGTCAAATGCGTTCTTACATGTTGAGTTACAAGAGTTTACATGTATCAGCCAGCAGGCTTCGTTGATTCTGAGAAGCCTAATCATGTATGTCGTCTTACTAAGGCACTCTATGGTCTCAAACATGCCCTAAGAGCGTGGTTTGATACGTTTAATAATTTTTTGATCGACTTTGGATTCACTTGCAGCAAAGCAGATCCGTCTCTGTTTGTGTATCACTATGGTGGTGTAACTTTGGTGCTTCTTCTTTATGTTGACGACATTCTATTGACAGGAAGCGACTCAGCTCTTCTTGATGAGTTTCTGAAAGCGCTTCACAATCGGTTCCTCATGAAAGACTTGGGACAGCCTCGTTACTTTATTGGCATAGAGATTGATTCGTCTCATGAAGGCTTGTTCATGCACCAAAACGCTTATGCGACTGATATTCTACATCAAGATGGAATGTCAGACTGTAATGCTATGCCAACACCTCTTCCTCAAAGTCTAGAGAACCTCAACTCAGAGCTGTTTCCTGAACCAACCTACTTTAGAAGTCTCTCCGGCAAGCTTCAATACCTAATGATCACACGACCAGATATTCAGTTTGCCGTCAACTTCATCTGTCAAAGAATGCACTCACCAACACTCTCTGACTTTGGCTTGCTCAAGAGAATTCTAAGGTACATCAAAGGCACCATCACAATGGGTCTTGCAATACACAAAGATAACACTCTCCTTCTCTCTGCTTTCTGCGACAGTGACTGGGCGGGTTGTAAGGAGACTCGTCGCTCAACAACAGGCTTCTGCACACTGCTTGGTCCTAACCTTGTGTCATGGTCGGCCAAGCGTCAACCGACTGTGTCTCACTCTTCTACGGAAGCTGAGTACAGAGCATTGTCATCCACTGCTAGAGAACTCACCTGGATATCAAATCTCCTAAGGGATCTCGGCATTGCCCAACACCAAGCTACCAAGGTGAACTGCGACAACCTATCTGCCGTCTACTTTTCAGCAAACCCTGCTCTCCACAACCGTTCCAAACACTTTGACACTGATTTTCACTATATCAGAGAACAAGTGGGTTTTGGATACATTGAGACACAACATATCTTTACTGACAAGCAGATTGCTGATATCTTTACGAAGTCTCTTCCCCGACGTGCTTTTCTTGAACTAAGAAGCAAACTCGGCCTGATTGTTCCACCCACGCCGAGTTTGAGGGGGACTGTGAGAGATAGTGTAATGGGCCTCAGCCAAGATAGCCCAAACAGAAGTACGGGAACTGAAGGATCAAACCCTCAACACAACGAGACAAAGCACAACGGCTATGTCTTGACAAAAGAGAGAACTCTCCCTCTACGAAACAGATTTGATTCCCTTCAAGCCTTGACTGATGACTCACCACAGACAGCTAAGGTTTAGGGATAAGATTTGCTTTAGTCTACCTAGATTGTTCTGTTAAGTTGTATAAAACATTGTAAATCTTCTCTTGGTAAGTTATCCGAAATAATACAGTTTCAAAGTAACATTGAGTTCTTTCCTATTCTTCCCAGTTCTTACTGGTATTAGTGTGGACTTGCAGAAATACAGGATATATCTAAGACGGCTTGGGGGAGTAGTATCACAACACCAAGGCAGCTTAAACAACTCGTTTATGACGGGTCAAGACGCTAGCTATGGTCCTCTTTCGTCACTGAATGGGTTTGATCTTCCTGCTCAGAGCCTTGCACAGCTTCAAGGCGCTGGTTTAGCCCGGCCTGTGATGGTCTCTAAGTCAGGATTGCCGGCTGACTGACGAGAGAAGCATCTTCAGCTTTGACAACTCCAAAACAAGATTACAACAAACACAACTGCAGATGAACTTGCTTCATGGTGTACCAACAGGCATGGGTAATGGAATGAGCATTCAACAACAGATTGCTGCCGGACAAGTGTAGCCATTCCCTCGAGGACTACTCTCTTCACAATCATCCACCAGCCAGACAATGTTACCAAACCGAGAGAAGCAGAGTGTTGTTACCTACAAGTTACACCAACCATTCTCATCAAGCTCCTTGGCGTTCAACATCTTCCAACAAGAACTCCCTGTGAACAGCTTCCCCTTAGCAAGTGCACCAGGCTTATCTGCTCGGAAACCACATTTTTCTTCGTCCATATCAAGAACCGATGATCATGGCCGTAACCAGACACAGCCGAGCATGGTGCCACGTCGTCAGGCTTATGGAAACGGTGGTGGCAGTTCAGCGAGGGTGAAGTCGGAGAGAGTGGCCTTCCACGAGCAGTATAGTAATCAAGAACATCTTATGAGCGCAGGTTCGATTCTTTTCTCTTCTCTTTATATAGAAGCATAATCTGATCGCCAACGAACATCATAACGTTTAGCATTAGAGTTTGAGTTTGAAAATGAAATACATAACAGTTTCAAGCGCTTTCTTTCATGATTACGCAAACTACCACCAATAACCTGAATAAAATAATTATTGAGTACAAGGATACGTTAATCAATAAGTCAACTTTTGGATACAATTTTATAATGTTCTATAACAAGTTGTAATTGAAACGTCGACTTAAACAACAGAACTTGAACACACAAATCTTGTGTTGATACAGGAAGGAGTTGCACCGGTTGATACCGAGTTTGACTTTGATGCATATTCAATCGATGATATCCCGGTTTGATTTGATTGGATAATAGATGCTAAACCGAAGAGAGTATATGAGATTTGTTATTGTACTACCATGATCTGCTAATAACAGTATAACCATTTTGGTGAAATTTGTTTTATGTTATATAATCTGCATGGAATTTTAAATCCAGATTATAACAGAAATTATTTGTATACTTTTTTTTTTGTAATGTTAGGAGTTAAATATTTTAATCTCCTAAGAGATTATTTTGGTCCTCATATAAAGTTGTGAGGCTGTTTATAGTTCTTGATATCAAGAGAGAGAGGGAAGTAAACCGGACTGCAACCCACAGATTCATCTGTTCAATAAATGTGTGTATACCAAAACCTATAACCATAAAAGAAGTAAAAAAGAATCTCACGCTGCACAAAGCACCACCACTACTAGTAGTATATGGGTTAGAAAGAACCACCAACTCTTAAACCCAAATAAGACTCAAGAGAGCAAAAACTGGTAACACCAAGAGAAGAAATGTGGAGACACGTCCTTTGTGACCATTGCTAGGTAGTATAGAAGGAAGCGAACATTCCTGACCGTTGAAGAACACTTTGGTCGGAAACCCATCTCCAGCCCGAACTTTGATCCCAGGATTCAGTTTCTTGGTAAAAGAGATAACCGACTGCTGCTTACCGGGCACCCGATAGTCCTTACTCGGGTTCTTCGCATCCACCTCCGCAACGAGATAGTTCAGACCAGGAAGCCCTTCCATCAAAACAGTGGTGTTCTTCCCATCGACAGCAACGGTCGTTGCATTAAAGGAGTAAGCCTTCTCAAAATCCGGCGCAGCGTTCTTCAGCTCGACCGCGGCAGACCAGTCCGCGAAGTTGGTTCCTCCCCAGTTAAAAATCGTGATTCTAGCAGTCCATCCGCGACGGTAGTCAGTAGTTAAGTGCCAGTTTATGCTGACTCCACAGCTGTCTCCGCAAGGCAACGGGGATGGAACTTTTCTGTGTTTCAACTCCGCCCACGATGTAGCGAACTTGGTTCGATTCTCAAAGGGGATGAGAAGAGCTTGAGGAGGTAGGAGAAGAGCCGGGGAATTAGTGCTGCACGTTTGATCAACTCTCTCACTGGAACAGTCTCTGCAAGCGCAGGTATTACAAGGGATGATGGAGTCGTTGAGGTAAGAGGAGAAAGACACGCAGCAGCTGGGGGGTTTTGGTTGAGTGATGTTGCACACCACTTGCCAGCTGGCGAACGCGGTCCGGTTCGAAGGCAAACCGGACGGATCAGGGAACTCGCTTAAGCTGACTCCAACCGGAGAGCCGCATTTGTAATCAGGGTTTAAGTTACCTTTGATCTGCCATCCCTGAGGTGGAGCGATGGCGGAGATGTTGAGATCAGGAGGCATTTTGTAAACCTCCATTTGAAAAACAGACTTCGACTTGGTTGGATCCATAGAAGGCGACAGGATGGTTCCGTTTCTGCAGCAGTATGGTTTAAGCCCGAGGTTGGAGTCGTTGTACTTGGTCAGAGGGAGGTCTATGATGTGTGGCCTTCTCGCACAGCTCAGGACGTTGGAGAAGTCTACTCCACTGTAGTATTTGCCTTGCGGGCCATCAATGCAGGCCGATGAATCCACAACGCTTGGATAAGCTCCTTTGGTTTGGAAGATGAACTCGTCTTTCATCCATTCGAAACTTAGATCCCAGTTGTCGAGACGACCGAGGGGGTTGTGGTTCTCTATGGTGACCTGCGCCCAGTAGCTTGATGCGTATGGTCTGATTATGTCGTACATTATGGTTAAGTCTCCTTTTTGTCTCCTTTTTACACCAATGGGGCCTGTTTCGTTTTTAGGGTCTGGCATGCAACACACTTCCAGAACGTTTCCATCTGAAATAAAATCAGAGAGAATGATATTATAAAATGTCAGTAAACACACACTAAATAATATTTATGTTCAAATGGGTTCAAGAAAACGCTAAGCGCTACGCAGAAGTGATTCAAGATTCAAAGCCAGAACCATTCTACTAAGCAACTTAAAAGTCTAATTTGATATGCTATTGAATACTAATTCAAACATGTGATAAGAAATCAACAAAAGCAATAGACTTTTTCAACGTATGATTAAATATAAAATAGAACTAATCAATGTGAACGTTTCTTGAATATTTTTTTTTTTAACACTTTCTTAGTGAGATTAGCAAACACAAGATCACACAACATCAAAAGCAATAATTCTTACCAAACATATTGAATAATCAAACTTAAAAATGCAAAACAAAATCAAATTTCATTTACATAAAACAATTTCAAGATTTGATTAATGTTTTTTGTTATGTACCTCGTTGAGTGGCTTTGGGACATGACCAACCATCATTAACAAGAGTGATGTTCTTCGGAAGCGGAACATCAGGCGGGGCAACACCAAACTGAGTACCCACGAGCTCCACACGTGCCTCCATCTGCGTGACGTCACCCGCCGTCATAATCGCCGACTTCAAATCCGCCGCGGGATACCCTGCAAACGTCGTACCGTTCTCTACGCTAACGGGAAGGCTAGACCCATCTTCGAGAATAGCGTTGCTGGCGGAGACAAGAATCTCTTTGTGAGCGAATCCGACGAAGACGAGCCACGACTTAAGCTCGTCTCTGCCGTTGTTTAGAACAGTGATCACCGATTCGAACCGGTACGGCTGGCTCTTAGTGTCGTTTGGTTTGATTTGGGTCCCGGTTGAGTAAGTGTACGAGAGGAAGACGCCGTTGCAGAGGACAGCGTCGGGAGAGATTGGTGGAGGCCCTGGAGGAGGAGGAGGAGGAGGAGGAGGAGGAGGAGGAGTTGAATCGTTGAATCGTTGCTGAGACGACGTTAGTTGAATCGTTGTGAATAGAGACAGCAGTATGAACAGCTTCGGAGCTAGACCCATGAGAATCATAGTTCTCTCTACTCAGAAAAAGATCTTGTCTTTTTGGATTTTATGAAATTGAAAAGAAGAATAAAAATGAGAGATTGTTTTCTTATTTGAAGAGATTAATAGACCGCGTTAAACAAAAAAAAAAGACGCTGTAATGAAATTTATGTGCGCGTTCACATTGGTGTTTGATTGCTTTTCTAGGGGTCGCGTTTTAGAATTATTCAAAAGTTTGGTGCTCTTTCTTGTTGTAGTAAACAAAAGGTTTTACAAAACAATTCTGAAAGAGGCTGATATACTTTAAAAAGTTAAAAAATGAGCCATTTGTTACCGCGTCAACAAATCGATATAGAAATTTACTCATTGAGGATTTATAGTATTTGTTTGGTAGTGATTTATTATGAAAAATATTTCTTTCTATTTATTTAATCAGTGCCTACGATTTTTAAGTGTTGTTCATGGAACATTTGCAGTGGAATAAGAGTAATATTAGTATATGAGATATCCTGTGAAGATTTTATACTTATTTTGCATTGATTTGGCGAAAATAGAAAAAGAAAAACGTGTTTTAGCTTTGGAAAGTTATTACACGGAAACATGAGTATGGAAACATTGGATTTAATGTGGAATCACTGATTTGATATCCATTGAATAGCTTAGTTTTTGTATAAAGACAGAGAGCTTGAACACATAGACGACCATGCTGTCAGAGAAGAATACACCAATTAAAAAAAAAGCTGTCTTCTTAATTTTACAAAAAATCATTAACTTTGCCAAATTTTTTTGTCATCAAAAGCTTCATTTTAAAATCAAACTTGTCCAATTTTTAACATACTAGCTTCAAGAGCTAGCGGTTCAAACACCTTAATGTCTACAAGCAAGTAGTTTAAGTCTCGTGATCGGGTCTCTTTCGTGAATCAATGGCGTCGATTTCAGGATCAAGTGCTGGCCATTGCTCGGAGGGCTGTATGAGTTGCACTAGTTGTTGATTCAAAGTTCACCTGCTGGCGGCTGCTAAGCTCTTCCATAGCCCAGATAAGGCACTCCGCCTCCGCGTGTAAAGAAAATGATGGGTTGCTGCATTTCCTCTGTCCTCGCATATATTTGTATATATGTTTTAGTCCTTTATTTAGTGTTTTAATCCTCAAACTCCACTGAAATTCAAATTGAAATCTAGATTATGTTGAATTTTCATTTTCTAACTATTAATTAGCTCCTATAGCTCAATCATTTTCAAAAACACATAACGTCAACTAATCTATAGTTTCATACAAAGCATGATTTATGAATGTAATGTGTACTTCAGGAAGTAATGGTCTTAAATTGAATTGACTGTGTAATATCAGGGGTTAAACCAGAAAGAGAGGGGTTTCGTGAAAGGAAGCCCCGTTGAAAAAAAAAAAGTCCCGTTGAGACAACTTAATTTGAATCGTTCTCGAGGTTGCGAGGTTCACGGCTTTAGGTTAGCCACGTCATCATTTTATAAATTCAAATCAAATGAGAGGTGACGCCAATGGACCAACACAAAAAATTAAAAGTGGCGCGGTTGATGGAGACTAGACAACTAACACCACGCGCTTCTTGATTACCGCGAAAAGCCCATTTATATGGGCCTAGTAGCTACAGAGTAATGAGCCCACGCGCATCAGTAAGCGACTGGGAACTACGAGTCTACGAAGAACAAATCTCAAAGATCAAAATTTTAAAAGTTAAACGACCTTTTAATTAATTGTATTCTTCTAAACTTAAAAATTGAAACTTGATTAGCAAAAGAACACATAACATCAGTGGGAACAAGCCAAAAAAAACCACGACATCACTAGCTATTACACAGTTATCTCTATTGTCTTAAGTTAATTAAATAATTAATCAGAACCCCTCACTTTAATTATTCTCGAACGACACCAAACAAAGAAGCTTGATCTCCATCGTTTACGCATAAACAGAGCCGCAAGAGAGCGCCATGAGAAGCACGGCGGCTCTTTCTTCGTCGCCGCGTTTCTTCCACAGCCTCTTCTTCTCAACCGCTGATCTCTTCATCACCGGCACTTCCAATCCCAGATCCAAAAACTTACTCACTCTTTTGCTGCAGCTGCTACTAGTACTAGTACCACTCTTGCTACTGCAAGTTTTGTGATCATCACCTTTCTTGATCTTGTTATTGACGTTACGGCCATCATCTTCGAGGCTTAGATCACTGTCACAGCTGTTGCTTTTTCTGATCTTCTTCTCTGGTTTGATCCCGAGAGCCGCTTGCCTCTTCTTCCTGCTCTTGATCCCACAAGCATTGCACAGTGACTGCATACGATGGTAAAGCAAACGCATATCCATGAGATCAAGATCATAGATTACAGAAACGATCAACGAGATCAGCAAAAGCAAAAAGAATCTCTCACCTTAGGTCCGGCAGGGCCACCACGCCAGAGAGGAGTTTTGAATGTTCCGCAATCAACGCATGTCTTCTTCGTCTCGCCGCCGCCACTTCCACTGCTACTGCAGTTCTCGTTATCGACGTCCGATAACTCTCCGGTGGAATCGATCTTTGTCTTCGTTTCTTCTGATCCCTCCGACATTTTCAAAAGCGCTGATCAGATCAGAGCAAGTTTGATGATAAGGAAGAGAGAGAAACGGTGAATGGTTTATGAGCGGACAAAACAAACGGATGTGGGTTTTATAATTGGGGAGAAAGGCGGGGGCGGAAACCCTAGTTTTTCGGCGATGGCGCATTTACTAAAATACCCTCGTGCGGGGACTTTTTGTAATTTACTTTTGAACCACCCGCCAGAACCCAACTCAATAACTGTAGGAAAAAAACGAGGGAAAATCCAAGTTTAATTTTTTTTTAATGAGATTACTAAAGAAATATCTCTTTCGACCAGGCATGTTCAATATGGTAAAACTAAACCATATTATCACATCCATCCACAGTTTTGATATATACCGTATAAACTAAATGGATGTGATACTATGGTTTGGATTATAACCAATTAAAAGAAACAACCGATCAAAAATAGAAACATATAAATATACATTATATAACGACACATAAAAATTTTATTTGTTATATAAATTAATTTTTGTAATAGCTAATAGTAATACCATCTAATTACCATATTTTTTACACTAGTAAAGAAGCCCTAATTTGGAAAACACTTAAACTGTAAATCAAATAACAAATCGTGGCAGCCGAGAATCTTATTATATTACCATTTACCAAATTGAAAAGAAGGTATAACTTTGATAGACATCAACTAATATAAATTATTCACAATTTTGTTTTATCTATAAATGAACAGAGTTTCATGTTCAATCCGAGAAAGCGTGACTTTGATGAACATTAAGTATGTGAGAGTGGAATTTTTTTCTTTCGTGATTGTGTTTTGTCTTTAATTATTTTATCTTCAAAATTTCGAGCTTTGGTTTTGATTATAGATTGATTATTTTATTTGATGGTAAAAACGTCTTATTTATTTTTTTTCTTTTATTTATGAACACATGACATTTTTCATATAATTTATATAATATGACATCAAACCAAGTAAAAACGGTTTTTGGTTTAAAAACGAAAAAATTGAAAACCAAAGATATTTAAACCAGACAGAATCGAAATAATTATAGAATGGTAATTATATTTTACTAACCGAAAACCCGAATTAACCAATATCCGAATCGAACATGTACTTTCGAAAAAGTAAACAAAGACTGGATATCTGATAAATATCATCTAATGCTAAAAAAGAAGACTTTTTCTTGGGTTCACCCCCTAGGGTGAACCTAAAGGTTCACCAACCAATAGAAAGTTGTCATTTTAGATCTAGTATCTTTTAATTAAGGAAACAAAATAACTTGCCAAATTATATTATGCTTTTAAAATAAAAAATTAAAAATTAAATAAATAAAAATAACAATAGTTCTAAAAAAATATTATTTTAAAAAAATATTTATTTTTAAGATTTAGAGTTTAGTGTTTAAGATTTATAATTTAGAATTTATCCAAATGTTTAGTGTTTTTCCAAGGGTTTAGGGTTTACCTAAGGGTTTAGGGTTTACCCAAGCGTTTAGGGTTTACCCAAGGGTTTAGGGTTTACCCAAGGGTTTAAGGTTTTCCCAAGGGTTTAGGGTTTAGGATTAGAGTTTAGGGTTTAGTGTTTTGTTGACAACATGTTAAGTGTTTTTCCAAGGGTTTAGGGGTTTACCCAAGGATTTAGGGTTTACCCAAAGATTTAGGGTTTAGGATTTGAGTTTAGGGTTTAGTATTAGAGCTTAGGGTTTAGTGTTTTGTTGTCAACATTTTTTTTTTTTGAATTCGTTTTTATATATTATTTTTATTTATTTTTAAATTTTATTTTGAAAAGATAATATAATTTGCAAGTTATTTGGTTTCCTTAATTAAAAAATACTAGATTTAAAATGACAATTTTCTATTGGTTGGTGAACCTAAAGGTTCACCCTAGGGGGTGAACCCAAGAATAACTCAAAAAAGAATACATATATCAAGAAAAACTCCAGTGGGCCTAATTCAATAGTCAAAGCCCATTACCTAGCAGCAGTTTGGTACTACTAGCAAATTAATGACCTTAACATAGATCTCTGTTGAAACAATCTTCCACGGGATCAGTGTGATTTACTTGCACAAAGTGGAATTACTTTATCCAAATATGAGCTTGTTCAAAAAAGAAAATATTAGTCAAGCAAGAGAAGCAGCAGTAGTAGATAAAACACAAGAGAGTGTGATACAAGATGATCAACTTTTGTAACTCTTAGAATGGTCAGCCACTTGAACACACGATAAGTTTTAAGTACTCATGCAAGAACATTATTGTTTTCTATAATTTTACACTGTAATGGTACATTTGGGGATGAAGCCATCCACGTGTAAAACTATAAACATCTTTTGCATTGAGCTAACTGTCATGTACTAACCGCCACTACCATTGGCTCTACTTTCTCAGTCTCAGAAATGTGTAAAAGCTTTGATCAATCACACCACAAAACTTAATACTCCGTTCTGCTTCTCTCGAGTCTGCTCCAAAGAAGCAAGGACGTGGCCACGATTCGGTTCTTTCCAAGACCTTTCAACCTGAAAAGAAGCTTTCCTTTCGTACCAATTCTCCAGATCGGCTAACCATTCTTGTCCCTTATCCTTCACTGTTCTACGAGACGGACACTGTTTCTCGCTCGAGTCCACTCATTCTCAGGTCAAGTTCTTCAACAAGACGCTTAGTATACGAATCCGGCACACATCCATGTCTCTCCATCAAACTAAACATCTCTCTTGCTTCACTCTCTCTACCACATTCACTTAAAGCTTTAATAAGACAACTATACGTATAGTTATCTGGTTTCAAACCAACCCTCAACATCGTCTTAACCAACTCCTCACCTTTCTTCACCTTCCTCATCCTACAAAAACTCTGAATAACCGCATTGTACGCATAAACATCTGGACTCAACCCCTTCTCCATCATCTCCGCAAACAGCTTCACTGATCTACCAATATCCCCCACAGAGCAAGACGCGCGAATTAAGATATTGTACGTGATCTCATTCGGCTCAACCCCCCATTCCAACATCTCCTCGAAACACTCAAACGCATCTTTTATCTCCTTCGCACGACAAAGACAGTTTATAACCGAACTGAAAGTGATCACGTCTGGTCTGCAACCATGTCCCAGAAGCTTCTCCACCACTTCACGAACCTTCTTCACATCCCCCTTTGTACTATACCCGCTAAGAAGAGTGTTGAAAGTTACGAGACTCGGAGATATACCTCTACCTTGCATCTCTTTTAAGTACATAGCCGCACGCTCTGTACGTCTAGCCTTGCAGAGAGAGTCTATCACCGCGTTATAATCATATACGCTTGATATAAGCCCGTGAACACACATCTGTTTCAGATACAGGTCACCTTCAGAGAACCTATGAGCGTTCAACAGAGCTTGAACCACCGCAAGATAACCGTTGAACCCTGGCTTAACCCCTCTGCTTACAAAACCGTCGAAAATCCCACACGTCTCAGCAAGATCAAACCCTCTCAAAAGACAACTCATTGCAGCATTAAACGTTAAGCTATCCGGCACATAACCTGTCTTCCTCAAGAAGAGGGCAGTCTCTTTCGCCATTGAGTTGCTTGAAAGACAACACAACACAGTATCATACCCCACTCTCTGCAAGATCGTCTCTTTCTCCATAAACCCAAGCAGAACCTCGAAGGCCTCACACTTCGGCAAGCAACCGAAAACCCCGTGAACCAAAGTCCTGATCGTAGCTTCGTTAGGACTCATTTTCCTCGCTTGCATTGTCTCAAACTGCTTCAACGCCTCATCAACCCTCCCCAACTTCAAAAACCCATCGATCAAAATCGTGTACGTGAACACATTCGCTCTGTAGTTCCCTTCCTTTTCCATCTGCTTAACCAACCTCACCGCCTCATCAACCACACCTTTCTTGCAAACACCGTGCACGAGTATATTATAAGTAAACCGGTCCGGTTCACAACCGTCCCCACGCATCTGGTGAAACTTCAAGTAAGCCAAGTCAAGAGAGTTGGACTTCACCAAAGCATCGATCACAGCATTGTAAAGCCTCGTGCTTGGTTTTAATCCAAGAAGAGATATCTCCGCAAACACATCGTTACAGTACTTGGCTAAACCCAACTTCCCCCAGCTTCCGATCAAAACACACATCAGCTCGTCGGTAATCCTAAACCCCGAGTCTCGGACCTCCTTGAGAAGCTCCTTGGAGAGCAAGAGAGGGCCTTTCCGGAACAGAGCATTCCCTAGAATGGTTTTCAAAGATTGGTCCTTGGAGTAAACCGGGTTTGTGTTGGAGACCCAGAGGTAGACGCGGAGGGAGTGTAAAGGGTTGTCTTGGTTCTGCAAGAGGCTGATGATGAATCGAGGGTTTAGATTGATTCGATGGGAAGTAAGGGATTGGTTCAGGATCAAGAACCAATCTTTTCGTCGGATGATTTGGGAAATGTGAAGCTGGTCGATTGGGTTTGTGGGTTTACCTGAGGAGAATAAGGGTTTTGGATTTAGGGATTCGGATGGTTTTGCTGCTGCCGCCGCCGCCGCTGCTCTATAAGATGAAGAAGCAAAGCCTCTCATGTCACGCTTTGTGTCCGGAAGAGAGTGACCGACCGCAACGACGACAATCGCTTTTGGTCTAAACCTCCAGGAGAATGTCTGTTAAACGGTGTCGTTTTTGGGTTAACTCAGCTAACATTTGTTTTTTTTGTTTAACCTAAACCAAACAAATATTTTAAGATGGTATGACTTGAAATTGATCATGGATGAACAAAACAAATATTTTAACATGTTCAGCATAATCTTGGAGTTTTTTTATGATTAACAGAATATAGGAAAAATATTAGCAATACACCATAAGTTATAGTCTATATTCGATTAACACTACTATATGATTGTCACACTTTCAACATAACTATATAGTTGTCACATATTTTTTTTCCTTACCAAGTGATTGCATGTATTGTTGTTCTTTACCCTTTTAACTTTTTATCAATCCTGTAAAGAGACGGTAATATGGAAGCCTTCTTCCTTCTCGATAGCTAGCTCTAATTAATTTAATCTTGAATTGGTAATACCCATTTGATCGCAAATAAACAAATGAAATTGTTGATTTTTAATAATAGAAACGCTTGCAAATCTTATCTACACAGATATACATCATGTTTAAATCATTTAGGTATTGTATAGCTGTATACACCACACCACTGAAACAAATTTAATGAGTATTTTAGTTTTGAAAAGAAAAAGTCATAACCAAACACTCTCAATAAATTCAAACTTGATCAAACTTCTCTTTTATTATCATCTCTCTGGAGCAACACAACTGTAATGGCAGAACAAGATCTCAATAACAGGAGCAACACGATACCAATTATAGGATCTGAGTTTGTTCGTCCTCAGCCTTCAGATCTTACCATCATCGGAGACACGGTGAAGGATGCCAACGGAAACAAAGTATTCAAAGTCAAAACGCCTCTCTTCGGTCTCCACAACAAGAGGATTTTGCTTGATCCTAACGACTCTCCCATCGTCACCATGAAAATGAAGGTTTTATTTAGTTTATTTCACCCTTAATTATAATTTCATTTGTTTACCCGTGGATTTTATGAGTTTTGTTATGCTCTGGGGTTTAAATTTTATGTTAAAGGTGACTAGTAAGCACGATCGATGGCAAGTGTATAGAGGAGGTGATTTAGATGATAAGATATTCACGGTTAAAAGATCCTCATCGGTCCAACTAAAAACAAGAATTGAAGTATTCTTGAAACATAACCAGACCAAAGAAGCGTCTTGTGATTTCACTATTAAAGGTCGGTTTATGAAGCGTGCATGCACAATCTATGTTGGAGATTCAACGAAGAAAGTAATCGCTCAGGTAAACTAATTAAAACTAGACGCGACGAAAACGTTTCCTAATAGATCTTTAAGTTATTTTTCTTATAAGTATATGTATGTAATATACAGGTACATGAAGGAGATGAGAGACTAGTGGCTACGGTTTACCCTAATGTCGACTGCGCTTTTATTGTTACACTTATCTTTATATTTGACCTCATTAATATGGCTGGAACTGGGGTATGATTGTTATTTTGAGAGCAAGTGTGGTCTTCGTATGTGTAAGAGAGTGTAATATTGTCATACATTTGTGTGTGTTTTACATGTGTAAATGTCAATCACCACTAGTACGAGAAAAATCAAAGAAGTATTACAAAATGAAATTCATGTGTTACCATTTGGATGACCTATATATACGCGTAAATTAAAGGCAAAAGAGACCCAGCTAAATGGTTTTGTGCCACTTGTAATCTGCAATCATTCACAATCATATGGATTAAACAATGTTGCTGTGAAGAGCTTGAGAATTTACAAATTATCTTATGTCGTCATATTTTGAACTCAACTCAAAAAGATATAAAATTTATTATTTTATTGTATTTATTAATTTCTGGAGTTTTAATTTATAGGTTTTATACTATATATATGGATTAACAATGCGTAAAAGATTTAATGAAAGATACATTTTTATTTAATAATGAACACATGTTTTAATATCAAGCATTGATATACATTTCATCTCATTGGTCGCCTCCATTGTAAACTCCTGGATATGATCTCGGATAAGAACTGCGCCTTGCGCAGGGTGAATTTATTTGTATATATTATCGATAGTTTCTTTTATATATTTGATCATTTTATTTATATATATAAAATATTTTTTGTTGTTATTATATAATTTCTTTCCGATAGATCGGATCAATTTTTATTAAAAATAATAGAACAAAACTATAATTAATACATCATGGGTTGATCGGATTGGACATCAAACAAATTATGACATAAAAACCTTATTTTTTCTATCGAACACATTCTTTAAAAAAATGAACAGTATTGTTTTCACAGTTGAATTATTTTGACTTTTATCTTCCATATGGTTTTGAAAGCTTTCAATTCAACCATCGAATTGATACATGTCATTTTAATGTTTTAGTCGTATACTTAAGGAAAACTTACATTTTTGTAATTTAAAGTCGTTTTAAAAAATTCAAAATATAACATATAAGAAAAAATATAACATATAAGGTGTCCTCATTTTTGTATTTTAAAATCGTTTTAAAAAAAATATATATAACATATAAGGTTTCCTCATTTTTGTAATTTAAAGTCATTTTAAGAAATTCAAAATATAACATATAAAAAAAAATCTAATTTTTTTATTATATGGTTAATGCGATTGTTTAATTTTTTTAATAATATAAATTTAAACAAAAATGAAGAAGGATGCTAAAATTGTTATCAAATCTTTATTATTCATAATCAATAATTGCCATATATATGTAAATCATATTAGATAATTCCGTAGCTTTTATTTAAGGAAAGAATACACACTTCTTATATTTTAGGTTAATATAATGTTCTCTAGTGTTATATAATTATGGAATAATGTGACACCATTAGATTAAACTATACTTTATATTAGATGCTATAGAATTTTTTGAAATGAAATTTAGAAGGCATTTAGAGTGTCACCTAGGATTTGAAGTTTTTTTTAATTAATACAAAATTAAGGTTCTAATTTTTTCAAATGCTTCTCAATTAATATATAGGGGATAAGTCTGGTATATTCCATAAACATATTTTTATTATTTCTATTAATTTGCTATTTAGAAAAAAGAGGTAAACATAGAGAGATGTTATTAATTGCCTTAAAAACAATGGTTAATTCCAAGGAAGACAAACATCAAACATTCCATTGTCTTTGTTAAGTTTACAAGCCCCGTTCTTGTGTATCTTCCACTCACATCTTCTACACCCAAACTCTGCAAACAATCTGTCTCTATCCTGTTTGTAAATATCCAAATAATGCAACTCGTTTTCCCAGCTGAAACTGCAATAGAATTTAGTATTACCGAAAATACTAGGTTTAAATTCAAAGAACCACGATCCTCTTGGTGCCATAGTTCGGTCTCCAAGATCATCGTCTTTTGATTTACAATGATATCGCAATGGCAGAGAACCTTCAAGATCATTGATAATCACCACAGTTGTTCTTGGGTTATCGAAACCAGTTAAAGAGAAATCATCTTGAGCGTGAGACAGCGCTACACATATACACATACTCATGATAAAGAGACCGATAACCACTACTAAAGAGCCCATTTCTATTCTTACTATTTTTCTCTCTTAAGGTATTGTATATGAGAATGACCCTTTCGCTCAATATTGAGTTGTGTATATATATAATCTCTTAAATAGTTTCCATACCAAGATCTTTTTGTTTTTGTGACCTCAGTAACGTATTCAACGCATTTATTTCAATATGCATTTTCAGTGCACTAACTTGGTAACATTATTTCATGCACTTTGAAAAATATGCGGTCAAGATAAAATGTATATATACAAGGAAATGTCATCATGTTGACCCTAAAGATATTTGTATATTTATGTTGATAAGTTAATAAGAGTCAATGCGAGATCACATAACAAGTCTTACAAGGCATGATATCAAGAGAGCGATATAGCCTTAAATGACATTGTAAATAACGTCTGCTCATCCATCAAAGCTGTTATGTGAGGTCTCCATTGCACACGAACGATGTCTCCTAAGTTATAACAGACAAATCAGATCATTCAAACTTAAATAAGAGTTTAAAGAAGAGTCTGAAGAGCAGTTGCACTCCTTTCTTTTTCAATGCTAAAGAAAGCTTCCAAGGAACAAATTCTAGATGCCATCAGTTTTATAAGCAAAGACAATCCAAGATGCATTTGACTGTTTCAGAGAAATGCTGTAAGAGATAAAAAAAAACTAATAATCAGAAAACCAGGCCCTGTTCTTTTTTGTATCCTCAGGCTGCATTTTTTTTGTTCACGTTGCATCTGGATGCAAATATTCAGATGTTGTTTGTTTGGACACTATTGCATCAACATCTAGATGCAACATCTAAGATATCTAGAACTAGGTAATAACTTGCTCTATGCACGAAATGAGACATTTTATAATATAATTTGTTAAATAAATATATTTTAAAGTATTTTTAAAATAACAACAAAATATATTTAAATATATGTTAATGATTTGATTAGTTGTAAATTCAGTTCAAATATACTATTGTTTATAAAAATTTAAATTAAATTTCACTCAATATTGAGTTGTGTATTTAAAATCTATAAAATAGTTTCCATACCAAGCTCTTTTTTTGCTTTTGTGACCTCAGTAACGTATTCAACGCATTTACCTCAGTAAACATTTTCAGTGCACTAACTTAGTAACATTTTTTCATGCACTTTAAAAAATATGCGGTCAAGGTAAAACGTATATATACAAGGAAAGTTCATCATGTTGACCAATAAAGATATTTGTCTATTTTTAGAGATGGGGGGTTCCTCTGGGACTTGCACATTTGTAGAATACAAGTTCTGTCATGTTTGATTTTTTTCTGAAGAACATAAAGTGACATAGTTAGTAACCATAATAAAACCTTTCAAAATACTTTATTGTTATTTTTTCCACTTGAAATGAAGTATTCAAAATAAATAGTAACTTCCACACAAACAAACAAGAATCAAAAGCACAATCCACAGAACTCACTGCATTACAAAACACAATACCAAAATGATAATCAACAGAAAAAAGACGCTTACAGTAGATGATGCTCTAACACTTGTAAAAAACGATGCGTCTCTTTGACATATGCAGCTCTCTTGAGACTAAAACAAAACAAAAAATTGAGTTTTACACCGCAGCATCGTTTCATCTTTCATCATCCGTGTCAACAATTTGCCAATATTTTTGGTAGATTCTATGAGTTCACCCTCGATGTCGAACATCTCTTCCAGCTCCTTGAACATGTCTTCATAACACTCGGACCTAGTTAAATCAATCTTATTATATAAAGCTTGGTTCTTTAGAATTGCTAATTAACATGATCGCGACTTGTGTTAATAATTTTTTTAAGATTGCGACATGTGTCAAATATATGATCTCTTTTCTTAGAATTTAAAAGAGATTTAGAAAATAAAAGTTATTATTAAAAAATATCTTTTTACGATTCTTTTTAAGATTTTGGAAAAGAACAATTACTATTACATAGTCCTTCACAATTATATATTGTTAAAATTATTAGATAGTATTTTTTATTTTTTTAATCCTAAACAAGTAGATAATTGTAAAAAGTTATTTAAAAGTAATTTTTTGTTTTTAAAATATATAAATTTCGTTTTTAAAGATAATAAAGAAATAAAATTGTAAAAGAAAAATATTAACTAAACCAAATCTAGAAAAAAAAACGAATTATAAAATACTACAAGTACAAGAAATTATTTAATAAAAATCATAAAGTAAAACTAACTATAAAATAAGTAATATTTATTTTTTAAAAGCCTAAACAAAAGAAAATTCTAAAAGTATTACTATTATTTTACTATAAATAACAAACTTTCCTTTTTATAGATAATTGTATGTTAATAATTTATAAACCAAAAATAGCTATAAATATAGCTATAAATATTTCACAACTATATTTAAATTTTAGCTTCCACATATTATTTTCAAAAAATAAAATATTATTTTCGAAAAAAATATTACCTAAGTATTTCTTTTAATTTCTTGATACAACTCAATTTTTCTTATAATCTTATTACATTTTATGATGCTAACGCATTTTGTTTTTCAATTATGATGTGTTCTCGTAGATGAGTATGTGTTAATATGAAAAATATGTGTTTGTACGTATAAGACAAAATATAAAATTCGTTAGACAGAAAATTTTATTAAAAATAAATTAATATTATAAAAAAAATAAACAAAAACGAATTATAGTATCCTACCAATACATAGAAACTTTTAATGAAAAATATTAAAGAAAATAATTATAAAATAAGTAAGTTTCCTTTTTAAAAAGTTTAAATAAAATAAAATTGTAAAACGAATATTATTTTTCTAATAAATAATTAACTTTCCTTTTTCATAGGTAATTTTGTTTTTTAGAAAATTATAAACTAAAATAACTTCAAATATTTCACTCGATATGATTGTTACATGTACTAATAAAAAATAATTATATTGTTAATGTGTCAATAAAAACCTGTCATTATGTGAAACTAACTTTTGTTTCCTAAAATCCTAAATAAAATAGATTTATAAAATAATTTTTCTTTTTTTAATCTTGACCAAATAAGATTTTTTTTTAAAAAAAATAATAATTGTAAAAGTCTATTTAATAGTAATTTTCACTTTTAAAATTTAATGATAAACATAATACTAAAAATTATTTAATTAACAAAGAAATTTTTTTAAAATATTTGTGATATTGAAAAAACGAATTTTGAAAATAGGAACTTCTAAAAATAGTTAATATTAACTGGAAATAATTATTTGATAGTAATTTTATTTTTCTAAATCCTGAACAAAATTTAATTTTAAAATATTATTTAATATTAATTTCCTTTTCTAAAACCTTAAAAAAACTTTAAGAGAATATTTGATATATTTTTAAAAAATCATAAACAAAAGAAATTTTATCATATTTTTAAGTTCTAACCAAAATAAAATTGTAAAAACTTATTTGGTAATGTTTTTGGAAATAATTTGATGATAAACATGATACTAAAAATTTCTCCCTCGGATTAAAATTAGTTTAGATACGAATTGTACAAATAGTATTTTTTAAACTTATTTAATAGTAACTAGAAATAATTATTTGATAACAATTTATTTTTTCTAAAATTTTAAAGAGAAGATAATTGTAAATGTTTATACCATGGTAATTTTCCTTTCCTAAAATTCAAAACAAAAATTATAAAAAAAATCCAAACAAAAATAAATTTTAAAATTATTTAATAATAATTAAAAAAAGAATTCGATGACAAGTGTGATGTTAAAACTATTTAATTAACAAAAATAAAAAATTAGGATGTCGTCATGATTGCTATTTATATGTGTTTGGTCATACGAAAATCATACACATGTTTGATATATATTTTCATGTTAGATTATTATTATTATTGTCACCGAAGTGATTTTTATATGCCTTTTGTCAAAAAAAAAAATCAAGTTTCATCGCCTTCTTATTACATTTTTTTTTTACTATGTAATATTTTTCTACTTCATTTTTAATTAAAATGTTGTTATAAAAATATATCATTTAGAAATAATAATTAAGAAACTTATTAAGCATCAGATAAGTTTAATAAAATATTAAATTATTACATAAGAAAGTGTATGATGTTGTCAATGACTCGATTGACCTTATTTAACTTTCATTTTTTTCATCCTAATTCTTAATTCGGGTTGGGTTGGGTTTAAATTAATAGGTATGAGTGTTTTTTCTAGCACTAAGTAGAAAGTTGATAAAGATTCACCTATGCACATGATTATAAAATACAAATATTAACTGAGATTTATGTATAAAAACGAGTTCTTAATTATAAAATAAGTCTCACGCAATATACGCAAAAACAATCCTAAAAATATAATAAAATGATTTATTACTTTTATTTATTTATTAAATTAAAACATCAAACAAAACCCGTTGCAACGCACGGGCTCATATCTAGTTCATAATAGAGATATGTGTTGAGAGGATACGAAAAAAACGATCACATCCAAAAATGTTTACCAGTTTAAGAGTATGTCACCAGGTAACTATGTCTCTGTTGATAAGTTAAAAGTCTATGCGATATAGCCTTCAATGACATTGTAAATAACGCCTGCTCATCCATCAAAAACTGTTAAGTGAGGTCTCCATTGCACACTAAAGGTGCTTCACAAGTTACAAAAAACAAAATATATATAAAGTACTTGAACAGCTTGCTTGTATCATTATCATCCAACAAGCTATCAAGAAGAGTCTAGAGAGAAGAGATACTCGTTTCTTTTTCAGATAATATACAATGCTAAAGAAAGCTTCCAAGGAACAAACTCTAGACGTCATCACTTTTAAAGGCAAAGAAAATCTAAGATGTATTTGACTGTTTTAGGAAATGTTGTAAGAAATACAAACTAGTAATCGGAAAAAGAAAACAGTAACTAAACACGACAATAACAAGTTAGTAGATTAGGTAGGGTGATGTGTTTCTCTGGTTGCCTGGTGGTGCAGCTTGATTGATTCTCACCGAGCTTGGAACATAAGAACACACAAGTGGCCAGCAATTTCCGTTCGCAAATTCTCCAAGATCCACAGTTTTGAGGTATCCATTTTCGCCAAGAACGTAAGCCATATTACGGATAGTCAAATAATGACCTCTAGTCATATCAATAACCACAACGACCTTCTTCTTCTCATCAACAAAGAAACTTCCAGCCAAACACTGAAACTGAAAACCGATTAGTGGTCTCATATCAACCGATAAAAACACCTTGTTCCACGACACTGCATTGGGACCAACCGCTAAGAAGATTTTTGAAACAAGACAGCAAGCTGCTCTTCTCCAACGCTAGATAGAGTCACTGTATCTCCATAGCGACCACGGAAAGGCAGACGCAGACGCGGTCCAAATCTCTCTGTTGTGAAGTCAAAACAGAGTAAAAAGATTCTTTCTTGTAGTGCAAGCTTCTCTTTGGCAAACCAGTAAGTATTACCCTTGAGAGACAAGCCACGATAATAATGATGTATATGCCAGTCTGGATTGACATCAACAACCTTCCAAGAGCTGGAGTTTAAGCTAAAGATTTCAAACTCACATACTCGGCGCTTTAAGCTGCGGTTGTAGTCATCCACAAATCTCAAGACTTTGTGGCCAGGCCGCGAGTTTTTGATCTTATTCTCGTATCCGAGAGCGTACCTGTCACATCTGTGGTAAGAATCTCTGGACTTGATCCACCTTATTTGTCCATTAAAAGGGTTCCAAACAACAAGCCTAGTTCTTTCTTTGGTGACAACAAACCATCGCAGTGAAAGATTTTAATTATGTCGACTCCATCATGAGCAGCGTCGTCTAGGCTAACGAGTTTACCTATACGCTCTATAGATGGAAATGGATTGAGGAGATTGACGCTCATCAAATAAACCTTGTATTCGAGCATAATCACCACCTGAAACTCCTTCCTCTTTGCTGCTTCACCTTTGTACTTTCTTGTAAAGCTCCAATCTTTTGATAAAGTGTTGTTCCACCTTTTGCAGGTGAATCGAACTCTTCTCAGAGATGTCATCGGAAGCTTAGAGAGGACCTCCTCCTCCATGTCCCTTGGAAGATCATATCATCGTCGCCGCTATTGTTTCAGTAATCGAAACCACCAGCCTCTTCTTTTCCTGATATCTATAAATTCATGGTCATATACGATGTGACGGGACTATAGTTGCAAAAACAAAAAGACTTCAGCTATATTTTGTGTGCCTTTTAGGTTGTTATTGGTCCTAGCTAGCCCATTGAGATTCCTTGGTTGCACCAACATGTCTTACTTCACTTAAGGCTTATCCAGCAAGTTATGTGGATTTTTGTCTATTTTTTGTCTTCATATTCACGTATCAACTTATGTTATGGATCAATTGTGCGTACTGGTTAACATCTAGTACATAACTTGCACAAACTGCACATGCTATAATGTTAAACTAGATTTTGATTCGCGCTTAGAAAGCGCAGGTTTTTCTTTCGATTGTAAACAAAGTTTTTGAATTAGTATTTTGGAATCGGTGTACATTATTGTGTTACAAAGTCATTATATCGAAGACGGGCATTTATTTAAAATGATATAATTTATAAATTAGTTTATATAAGATTTTGTATGTACACTTTTATATAATTTTCTTATTAAGCCTGGATATTTTATCGGATCCAAAAAACTAACCAAAACCGACCCGAAAATATAGTTGTGGTTTGGGTCCGGGTTCAGGGCAAAGTACATATTTGATTATTTCTTCAACCCACGGTCTCTGTTTGATTATGGGTCCTACCCGAGACCCAATTGGGTATCCAAAGTACATGATTTGTGTATATTAGCTATATTTGGGTATTTCAGATTTGTATTTGGTATTTCGAATATGTTTTCAGTATTATGAATAGTTTCTTAAGTTTCGGATCCAAGTTTTCGATTATAGTTTCGAGTTTCACATAAAATTTTAATTTTTTATAAATATTTTGGGTATTAGAAAATGTTTTTAGGTATCTTCCATTCCTTAGGCCAGATTTATGTAAATTTTTTTTTTGGAATTCAAATATTTTTTTCAGGTATTTGTTTGTGTTTTCGTGTATTTTTTGTGTTTTTAGTATTTTTGGATTTTTGGGTACTTCAAGTGTTTTTCGAGTTCTTAAAATCTCAAACCAATTCGAACCCGTTACATACCCAAAAGTTATAGGTATTTAAATTATGGATCCGGACTCCAAATGAATCGATCCGAATCTGAACCTAAATTTTTTAAATACCTAGTTATGTCCAAATGTTTAGAATCCGAAAACATAAACCCGAAAGGAACCAATCCATACCCGACCAGAAGAGTCGATGCCCAAACCTACTCTCTCATATTATATTTTGTTTGCATTTTATAAGTTATATTTGTTGAACTCGTGAGACTTATGATTTACTTGGTAGATTGAATATTAACATGAGACAGTGAATGAGCTTTTTCATAATATAGGACAAAAGTATAGAAAGGATGTAGTCTAATGTTACATAGTTGTTGGATTAACGATTGATATAGTTTATTTATATTGGATGAAAGTTTATTTATATTGAGTGAAATGAGACATGTATGGATCTATATGTCGTATATCATTTTTGTGTAGCAAATGATGGTATGTCGTATAACTTTTTCATGTACAAAAAGATGTGGTGTAATAAATTATTGTTAGAAAAATTTTAAGTGATTTATTGTTAGTCAAATATTATAGTAAGACCAAAAATATTGTTAGTTAATGAAAGGGTCCAACAACCTTTTATAAGTAGATTTTTTAGGATTCATTCCCTTTTAATAGTATAGATAAGTTCTCCATTGCACACTAAAGATGCTTCACAAGTCCCAACAAACAATATATTTTCTTAAGTATTTGAACTGCTTGCTTGTAGTTCTGTCCTGTAACAAGTTATCAAGTGTGGAGGAAGTATGTGGCCGTAAATAAAGGTGAGAGTGTTAGATGTGAACAAGACACCAACCAAGGAGAGCAAAACCAAGTGAATGGAGGGGAAGCTCTCTAATGGTGGTGCAATTGGGAATTAAGACAACCAAAGTAGTGTACAAAAATGTGAATGGGACTATAGTTGCAATCAAGATATTTTATCGATGTTTTTTTTATTTGGGGGCTTTTTAGCTTTGTTAATACTCCTAGTCCATTGTGATTTCTCAGTTGCACCAACATACCTAGTTATCTTACTACCTCCATGAAGGCTTATCGAGCAAGTTATGTGGGTTTTATTTTTATGTTTGTCTTCATCTTCATGTATCAACTTATGTTATGTAATTTTCATTCACATACTGATTTACAACTAGCTAGTTTTCTTTGTCCTCGGAATTTATATCTCATCCTGTAAGTGAAGTAGTCAAAAGGAGACAACTACAATATCTCGAAATCACAACCACAGTTTGTCTTTCACACACATTGGAGAAACAAAACATAGTTCATCTCCAAAAAGGCGACCTCGTGTTCAAGAACATATTCAAGCTTCCACGAGAGCTTCGCCGGAAGCATTCTCAGACGAAGGCATGACGTTTAGCTTTCGCGAATATAGAACACTGCTTATCAAGCCATGTGTCAGTAACCCCTTGTTTCTCCACGGAAGTGTTAAGAACTTTGTTATGAACTCTCGAACCCACAAACTGAATATCACCAAAAATAGTAAAACCGGTACTTGAAAGGAAGAGAAAGTCCCGATTATGATATAAATCCCAACTACAAAACGAAATAGCAAAGCTGTCTTATGATCTCATGACGATCATAAGTGCAGGTCACATGGCGACACTACAAACAAAACAACTTTTAGCATGGAAAAGAAATGACTCTCACAACGTCATTATAAAGCAACTCAAAAGTAAATTCTATCCGTTTGCAAAGCCTCTCCTCCAACTCGAGTCTTTGCTTCTTTTATTCCTTCATAAACCTTCTCTTCTACTCAGAGTCTCTCTCAACTCTTCTCAATCCCTCGTTACTCTCTTCTTGATCATTCTTCTCTTCGCCACTCTGTTTCTTCTTACGGAAGTAGATCCTCTGCAACGTATCAGTACCCCGCCCAATGAAATGCAGCTTGTCCTAAAGCTCAAAAGCAGGAAACTGGTTGTGTAACTCCCACCCTAACACCCAAGAAGTCTCATGATGTGGAAGACCAACCCACTGAACCAACACTTCCAGACGACCATCCGCCGTGTAGCGAGTTTCCAACACCTTCTCTGGTTCAATCACGACTTCACCATTAACCAAGAAGGATGGAGGAAGAGCGGTGACTTGCACAGACGCCCCCAGTGCCTGTTTGAGTTGTGACACATGAAACACTGGGTGAATCTTTGAACCATCGGGAAGACGTAAGCGATACACAACCTTCCCCACTTTCTCCACAACTTCAAATGGACCATAAAACTTCGCTGCTAACTTCTGGCTGCTGACTTTCTCATAGACTCTTGAGCACGTGACAAGGCTGCCTTCAAATCAGTTAAGCGATTATCACGTTCCACTAGAGATTGTTCGAGCTCATAGTTCACCGTAGACCCCCTTTCAAATGGTAGCAAGGACGGTGGGTCACGACCGTAGACAATCTTGAAAGGCGTTGTATCAATAGCGGTGTGATGGCTCGTATTGTACCAGTACTCTGCCCATTTAAGAAACTTGCTCCAAGTCTTAGGGTGAGCTGACGAGAAGCAACATAGATATGTTTCTAGACATCGGTTTAGTACTTCAGTTTGGCCATCCGTCTGTGGGTGGAATGCAGTACTATATTTGAGAGAAGTGCCTGCAACCTTGAAACACTCACCCCAAAACCCACTGAGAAATATCTTGTCTCGGTCGGAAACAATTGAGGTTGGGAAACCGTGCAGTTTGACAAATTCACGCACAAATAACTCAGCTACATCAGTGACGGTGAATGGATGTTTCATGCCAAAGAAGTGTCCATATTTGCTCAAGCGATCTACAATGACCAAAATGACATTGACGCCATTGGAGGAGGGAAGGCCCTCGATGAAATCCATCCTGATATCCTGCCAAACAGCTTCTGGAATGGGTAAGGGTTGGAGGAGTCCAGCAGGAGACAGTGTAGACGTCTTGTGAGTTTGGCAAATGACACACTGAGCATAAGTCTGAACTGTCTGGCGCATGTTCTGCCAATGAAAAGAGCTTTGTGTGCGTTTCAGAGTCTTGAAGATACCGGAGTGTCCTCCTTGTAAGCCATCATGAAACTCTTTAAGTAACAGAGGAATGAATCTTGATGTATGTGGTATCAACAATCTCTTCTTATACCATACGCCTCCATCCACTATAGTGAGACCCTTCCTCACCGTTTCACCATCTGCGATTTGTCGCTTAAGAGCCTGAATGCATGCATCTTGCTCAATCTCAGCATAAATATCTTGCAGTTGCAGGACAGTAGGGACACTAAGAGACAAAAACAAGCTGCTCCCACATGCTTCTAGTGCTTGCATTTGGCGTGATAGACCGTCTGCTGCTTTGTTGTCAATGCCCGGTTTGTATACGATGTCGAACTAAAAGCCTAACAGTTTTGTAAGCCACCGTTGGTAGTCTAGAGAGACTTCTCTTTGCTCCAAAAGAAATTTCAAGCTCTTCTGATCAGTGTGAACAACAAAACGTCTCCCTGTCAAATAATGTTTCCACTTTAACACTGCCATGACGATCGCCATCAGCTCTCTCTCATAAATAGGTTTCAACTGCTCGCGAGGCATTAACCCGTAGCTAAAGTAAGCTATAGGACGTTTCTTCTGCATTAGTACCGCACCCAACCCAAAACCTGAGGCGTCAGTTTCCACCACAAACAGTTCAGTGAAGTCAGGCAGAGCCAAAATGGGTGCTTTCATCATTGTAGACTTCAGTAGTTGAAATGCTTCCTGAGCAGGCTGAGACCATTCAAACTTATCTTTTCTCAAGAGCGCTGTCAGTGGTTTAGCAATGGAGCCATAGCCTTTTACAAATTTTCTGTAATACCCCGTGAGACCAAGGAATCCACGCAGGTCTTTGACATTGTGAGGTGTAGGCCAACGCTGCATTGCTGATGTCTTCGCCCAATCAGTAGCAACACCTTCACCTGAGATAATGTGACCGAGGTATTCCACTGATGGCTGAGCGAAGGAACACTTATTTTGATTGGCGTAGAGATTCTGATCGGCAAATAGTTGCAGTATCATGCGTAAATGGTCGCAATGAGAGGCCAAGTCAGGACTATAGATCAGTACATCATCAAAGAAGACAACAACGAAGCGTCTGATGTATGGGCGAAACACTTCGTTCATTAAAGCTTGAAATGTAGCTGGCGCATTCATTAAGCCAAAGGGCATCACCAAGAACTCGTAATGACCATCATGTGTGCGAAAAGCGGTTTTCTCAACATCAGATTCCTTCATGCGAATTTGGTGATAACCAGAGCGTAGATCAAGCTTAGTAAACACTGCTGCACCGTGTAGCTCGTCCAAAAGTTGGTCGATCATAGGAATGGGGAACTTATCAGGCACAGTTACTCGGTTTAGAACGGTAATCAACACAGAAACGGCTCGTGCCATCCTTCTTTTTGACCAAGAGGACCGGGCTGGAGAACGGGCTTTTACTCGGTCTGATGATACCAGTTTTTAACATCTCAGCTACCATCTATTCCATCGTCGTTTTGCTAGCTTGAGGGTAACAATATGGTCTAACTGAGACAGAGGTTACCCCAGGTTGGAGCATGATAGTGTGACCACGGTTTCGTACTAGAGGTAGACCTGATGGTGTTTGAAACACACCCACGAATTGATCCAGCACGTCTTGAATTTGTTGAGGTGGTATTGCTGATGAGACTTGAGCTTCAGCCAAACCACCTTCCCACCCGAATGTTGGTGTTAAAGACGCACAAGATAGTGTTTGCAGGTTAGTCTGAGACTGATGTAGCGAGGGATCTCCACGTAGTGTCACCGACTTTCCCTCGTACATGAAAGAGAGCTCATGTGACTCCCATTCAACCGTGCATTTGCTTAGTTTTCGTAGCCATTGAACTCCCAGTTTCATATCAGCTCCTCCCAACTCCAAGGTGACAAAGTTTGTGGTAAAAAGTGTGTCTTGGATCATGAAAGGTACATGTTGACAAACTCCCATTGATTCAACGACAACACCTGTTCCCAATAGCACTTGAAAACGCTTTTCAGATTGTAAAGGCAACTTAGCTTTGATCACAACATGAGGCGCCACGAAGTTATGAGTAGCCCCGCTATCAATCATAATCACCACTTCCTGAAGTCCAATGCGCCCTCTGAGTTTGGTTGTTATTGGTGTATCAATGCCCATAAAGGCGTTCATAGACATCTCCATCAGTTGTCTCTCATACTCCTTGTCTCCTTGCCCCCAATCATCCATCGCATGATCCAATATTTCGACTTCATAACCATTGATAACAGTCAAGACGCACAACTCCTTATTATGACATATGTGAGTCTTTGAATACGGCCCCTTGCATTTGAAGCAGATGTGGTCTCTCCTCATTGCATCTAGCTCTGGATCAGTATACTTCTGGCGTGGCCGCTGATTGCCACTGGTCTGAGCTCCCTTATCAGTACCAGCTCCCTTATCAGTACCAGCTCCCTTATCAGTACCAGCTCCCTTATCAGTACCAGCTCCCTTATCAGTACCAGCTCCCTTATCAGTACCAGCTCCCTTATCAGTACCAGCTCCCTTATCAGTACCAGCTCCCTTATCAGTACCAGCTCCCTTATCAGTACCAGCTCCCTTATCAGTACCAGCTCCCTTATCAGTACCAGCTCCCTTATCAGTACCAGCTCCCTTATCAGTACCAGCTCCCTTATCAGTACCAGCTCCCTTATCAGTACCAGCTCCCTTATCAGTACCAGCTCCCTTATCAGTACCAGCTCCCTTATCAGTACCAGCTCCCTTATCAGTACCAGCTCCCTTATCAGTACCAGCTCCCTTATCAGTACCAGCTCCCTTATCAGTACCAGCTCCCTTATCAGTACCAGCTCCCTTATCAGTACCAGCTCCCTTATCAGTACCAGCTCCCTTATCAGTACCAGACCCCGTTCGGTTTTGAATGGTAGAAGAAGAACTAGCATTACGGAATGGGTAAGTGGAAGCAGAGCGGCGGAAGTGGTTATCAGTAGTCGCTGCGTCCCCCACCGATTTACAAAAGGTGCTTCCTTCCATGCCAATCACCGCTGCTATGTGTTGCGTGATCCCCATGGGTTATTTCATTTTGATTACCTCCTTCATCTCCAGCTTCAATCCGTTGAAGAAAATGTGTTCCAAGTTACGTTCATCAACTCCGGTCACAATGGAACGTAGTTCCTCAAACTCTTGGACATAATCAGCTATAGAACCCGTCTGTTGGATCGAAAACAGTCGTTTCGCTGGCTCATCTTCTATTCTCTGTCTGAACCGAGCGACCAAACGCCTCTTAAACTGCATCCAATCAGCGAAAGGGTCATTATCCATTTCTCCATCAAACCAGTTAAGGACATGACCTTCCAAACTGAGTGATACAAGCTGCAACCGTTCCAAACCATGAAAGTTCCCAATACGGAAGTAACGCTCAACTCGCGCGATCCATCCAAAAGGACTGGCCCCATCAAATACCGGCATGTCTATCTTCTTAAGCAAACCCTCACGCGTCTCACAAACGGTCGGCGGTAACTGAAACCCCGGAGGTAGTAGCGGAGGTTGAGACCGCGAAGACGATTGCAACGGCGGTGTTTGCTCGTTCGATTGCGAAGCTACCGCCTTTCCTTGAGATTTTTCGGACATCTGGTTTGTCTCCATACGATGTAAGATCTGGGTCAGTTGGTCGAAACGATGATCCAACGAGTCGAAACGTTTCTCGTACATGACCAGAGTCTTATCCATCACCATCAGACGCTCATCTACTCCCTCAGACTTCTGTTTCATACGATCCCACTCCGAACGTAAAAACAATAGATCTTGCGAGAACTCAGCCACTGTCTCGTCATACTCCTGCGTCGCACTCGAATCTTCCAACGAAGGCATCGCTAAGTTTCGTCACGTCACAAGCGCACCAATTTGTTAAGAACTTTGTTATGAACTCTCGAACCCACAAACTGAATATCACCAAAAGTAGTAAAACCGGTACTTGAAAGGAAGAGAAAGTCCCGATTATGATATAAATCCCAACTACAAAACGAAATAGTAAAGCTGTCTTATGATCTCATGACGATCATAAGTGCAGGTCTCATGGCGACACTACAAACAAAACAACTTTTAACATGGAAAAGAAATGACTCTCACAACGTCATTATAAAGCAAATCAAAAGTAAATTCTATCCGTTTGCAAAGCCTCTCCTCCAACTCGAGTCTTTGCTTCTTTTATTCTTTCATAAACCTTTTCTTCTACTCAGAGTCTCTCTCAACTCTTCTCAATCTCTCGTTACTCTTTTCTTGATCATTCTTCTCTTCGCCACTCTATTTCTTCTTGCGGAAGTAGATCCTCTGCAACGTATCAGGAATTTGCTTGGTCTTCCTACTTTCAAGATTCTTCATCGATCATCCCGTCCCCGTCAACGTTTTTGACTTCCTATACTCTTTGTAGCGTGCACGTTTTACTGGGCTGTAAATAAAAACCCAAAGCCCGTTAAGTCCAACCCTATCAACGGCAGTAAAGACACAACGATTACGTGGCATATTCAAAACCGTTGAGATGGTTAGAAACTGTCACCTTCACGTATCCGTAGTAAAAAGAGCGATGACGTGGAAACTAATTCTTTTGGAATTATTTTGAGTTGTCTCTCTCACCGCAACGCAATCTACTCCTCACCTTTGCGTGTTTTAGTTTAAATACGGATCCGGACTCCGACGGCGGATTACATTTGCCGGTGAGATCTAGAAGATGGCGGATGAGAAGTATAACCGAAAGAATCCGGCGGTGAAGAGGATTCTGCAGGAGGTTAAGGAGATGCAAGCTAATCCATCTGATGATTTCATGTCTCTCCCCCTTGAGGTAACCTAACCTAATGTTATCCTCTTCGAGCTTTAGAGATCGGAGGAGATGTTTGTTTGTTTGTTTGAATCTCTTGCTGAATCTTCACCGAAGATCCAATTTGAATCTGTTCTGTAGCTAGAATTAGTAAATTCGAATTCTGATTCTATAGATCTAGAAATGGTGCCTTGTGATTTACGTGATCGCGATCATCATCGTTCATGTATTCACTGAATCTCTCTTGATAAATAACTTTTGTTATAGTTTGTTTCTCTGTGTATTCAAACTTGTAGGAGAACATCTTTGAGTGGCAATTCGCCATCAGGGGACCTGCTGACACTGAATTTGAAGGCGGGATTTATCATGGGAGGATTCAGCTGCCTGCAGATTACCCTTTCAAACCTCCTTCCTTCATGCTATTGACTGTAAGGATTATTCATTACCATTTATTTAGCAAGGCAAAAAAAAATGGAGAGTGTGTTTATAATTATAATATGAATCTCTTTGCTTTCTTCAGCCTAACGGTCGGTTTGAAACCAATACGAAGATTTGCTTGAGCATTTCGAATTACCATCCCGAGCACTGGCAACCTTCTTGGAGTGGTAAAGTCACCGACTTTTATATACCTTGACTTGTTTCTTAAGATGGCACTAATGGTTGAAGTATATAAGTTAGCTCTTTGCGCTTATGATTGAGGTTTGTTTCTTTGCAGTTCGCACTGCGTTGGTGGCTCTCATTGCCTTCATGCCTACTAGCCCCAACGGAGCACTGGGCTCAGTAGAGTATCCAAAAGAAGAGAGGCGTACGCTAGCCATTAAATCACGTGAGGCACCACCCAAGTATGGCTCTCCTGAACGTCAGAAAGTTATAGATGAGGTATTTAACCCCCTCTAAAGATCCTTTTAATTTTTTTACCACTAAGCATAACTTTCTGGTTAAAATTTGAATATTTGTTCTATCGTGATTTTGGCATTTGTCTTTATAAACCATATGAATAGCTGCTGTTAAAAACTGGCCTTACGATATACTAGTAAGGTCGCATATCTCTAGGGATCAAGAGTTAATGTTTGCTCTAACAAGCATCTACATTACTCACAAATATTTTAAGAAACTCTGCTTTATTTTAACTGAAATCACAGCTACTATTAGCTCCTTTTACCTTTAACTCTTGAGCTTTTCTTTGTGTAGTTAGGTATATGATTTGTTTTCTCTTAATGACATGGCCTATCTGTTATTCATCTTCAACTTTAGTATTCATGTCCTCTTAATAAGTGCAGATTCATCACTACATCCTTAGCAAAGCGACCGTGGTTTCAAAACCTCTTCCTCTGGCATGTAACCAAACTGCTTCCACTGAATCGGTAGCTCATTCCCAAACTGAGCCACAGGAAGCTATAACAGTAGTGGAAGAACCATCCATCGTCACAGTAGACACCATAGCTGATGATCAAATTATCGAAGAAGCAGCTGAAGCAGTCCCCACAACAGCTAATGTCAGTCCCACAGCAGGAGGGTTAGCGACAGTTGAGGTTGCGGCAAAAGCTTCTGGAAGTGGTGAGCAAACAATGATCAGAAGAGCGGCTCAGAAGCCGGTGGACGACAGGCTGTTCACGTTGGCTGCGGTTGGGCTCACAATCGCAATCATGGTTCTTCTCCTGAAGAAGTTCATAAGGTCAAGTGGTTATGGTACTGGCTTTATGGACGAGTCTTGAACATCGTCCATGCAAAGCCAAACCAGACGGTAAAAAAAGTCAAGGCTGATCGATGAATGAAATGTGTGAAAAGTCGATGCTGCTTATGGCGTTTGTTGGTCGTTTGGTATATGAATATGATTAAAGTGCATATAAAATAGGGTAAATAATTATGTGTGACATTGTCTTGCAACTTATTTGGTATATTCGATTATAGCCTGTGACCAAGTTAGCAACAATATTGTATTTTGGATTTGAATATTGTATACCTCTTTTTTTTTTTTTTTTTTTTTACAGCAAGCTTTCTTACTAGAATTTGAATTCTGATTATACTGTATGTTCATAGCTATTTCTCATATAATATTTTTCAAGGTTAAGTTAACAAGTTTTATCATTGTAAGAAGCGTTGATCATGTGTGCATGTTATATCAGTCTTTTGCCTCGAATAATAAAACTAGTTAACGCCTTATCACTTCCTTTTGTAGCAGAGACAATAAAAGGCATGCTTGTCTAAAACAAAGTTTGTTTTAAACTTGTAATTAATATAAATATCAAGATTAAAAAACCAATAACAAGCTTGAAAAAGCAAATCACTTGGTCCAAAACTCAAAACGAGTATTTATTTTATTAGAAGGTAGAAGTATTTTTGACCCATGAAATCAGATAAAGATGCACAAGATAAACAACATACAAGTCACACAAGAGTTATAAATACAGATTACGATACACAAATCTTAGGATATACACCGGTTATCGGGTTATCCGAGCAATATCAACACAAAGCTCAGTGGTGAGCCTTCACGACGGTGACAGGGCATGCCACGTTGTTCACAACATGGTTGCTTACACTTCCCATTATCATCCTGCCAAAAAAAAAAAGAAAAAAAGTTTTGCTTACGTACTTATCAATATGTGTAAGAGGAGGAGATGTTGAAAAAATGGAAAGAGGAGGAATGTTTTACCTCTTAAGGCCACCAAGGCCACGGTTACCGATGACAAGGCTTGAGAGAGGGATATGTTCAGCGGCTTCACATATCTTCTCACGAGGATCTCCCCAATATATCTTCATCACTACTGTAATCTGCTCATGTTTCACAACAAAAACAACAACAGTTCATCTTCATTTAACAGAAACCATGGACTGTTCTTACAACTACTAAGTTACTTTGAAGAGAGATTCTTCATCCATCCTAAAACGGAAAAAAGAAAGCTTACAGATTTCTGCCTAGCGGCAGTGTTGGCAATGTCAAGGGTTTCAGCATCAGGCTTCACTCCATATTTCTTCATCACAGCAGCTTCCGAGAATTCACTCAGCGGAATCAGAGCTGAAACGTGACAACACACAACCAAACAAGAGTCAAACAACAAGAAGAATCATTGTACTAGGAAAACACTTGAACTCAAACCCATAACTCGAACTTAACTAATAAGACAGATGTAAGTCAAAACGATGCATGAGTAAAAGTCAAGTCAAGTTCCTTCAAAACATAGATTTTTGATAGATCAGATAAAAGGCTAAACCAAGTAGACTTGACAAAACTCTTAAACCGAGATCGATCGTACGATGAAGGCGTTTTTTTTTTAAATTCAGAGTAAATCAAACAAGAAAGGAGTTTTGAGAAACCGTACGAGATCCAACGGTCTCCCAGAGCTGCATCTCGCCATCCTCGTAATGCATATCGTGAGCGACAGTGATGAGGATTAGATAATCTCCGTCGCGAACCACGTTCTCGATCGCCCAGTTCAGAGCCTTCTTGCTGCACTCCGAGAAATCCACCGCCACTCCGATCCTCCGACCATTACTCTCCGCCATACTCTCTCTCTCTCTCTCTCTCTCTCTCTATCAAATGCCTTTTTCAACGAAAGTTCGATTCTCTTCTTTCTCTCTTCTCTCGAAGACAAATGGTGTAGACTAGGAGACTAAATCAACGAATCACAACGCTCTCGTAATGTCCTTTATCATCTGTATACATCTTGGCCGTTGGACTGAGTCGAAGACGATCACAGCCCTTGAATTAGAACAGCTCAAAACAGTGGTAAGCGAAATAGTAACGGGACAAGATAAGGTGGAGTCTGGGCCCCCGTACTGTCCGAATTCAATCAAAAGTAAACAGAGACATCAAAGGCACGTTCTTAAAGTCAAACAACCTCTTTCACATTATATAGAATTGTCTCTCTTATAAAGTTGTTGACAATAATATTTTTCATAATTTATAATAAAAGAACAAATCAGTGTTTAAAAGAAAAATAAATTATTAAAACAAACATTTTTTAAAAATAAATCCCTCTGAGATCTTGACGGGGTAGAGCTTAAATCTTGAGAGCGCGGGTGATTTCCCAGCAAGTCGCCTCCATTTCATGAGACGAACTCCGGCCACCGCCGTTAGCTAAGGTCACTAGGAACCACTCGTTCTCCGATGAAGACGGATACATTAGCTGATAATCCTGCAAAATCAATTTTACCCTTTTCATTTATTTTTACTGCCATCAATAAAACAACTTTTATTACCAAACTTACAAAAAGAGATTGTTTTGTTTACCTCAGGAAGATCACAGAATTCGTCAGGAGATATCTGAAGTATAGCTGATGCGGACTGACCCGTACACCACGAGTATAGTTTGGTGGTTTCCTCGTCTGCGAGTGTTATCATTATGTGGAACGTTCTCACTACTTCTGACCCGGCGTTACTGTTCAAGGTTACTCGGCAGAAGCTACAATGCAGATTCCCTCCGTGTAGTGGCGAATCTTCGTCTATGAAATGGCCGCAAACGCTGTGTGATAATCTCGTGTTTATGCTATGGCATTGGTCAATCTCATCCAGCTTAACCCGACAAATCTGCCAAAAGAAACATGCAGTGTGAGAGAGACGGTGCACCAAGGAAAACTTATGTAGAAACTGACACGAACATTGATTGCAGGCTTTCTCTGTTTTGAAATCTGGGAGAGGGTAGAGACTTTGTGAAGACAAGAAGAGGTTAGAAATGCAGGTAAGCAGCTTAGGTTGATGAATGTAGCTTTCTCGTTCTCCTCATGCCATAACACCTCAAGGCTGCTTAACCAAAACAATCTTTAAGCTAAAGCAATAAAGTGATTAAACCAATATCTACTCATTACTTATTGATAAGGCTTACCAATTCTCTTTTGTGGTTTTGCAGGATAACCCTGAAACGTATACGACATGACCAAGTCCTAACCTTCCCAACGACCTGCAAGTCATATAACAAAGGAAAAAATAACTCATCAAAATCGATATTTTTTATGTTGTTTCAGAATTAATGAAAGGATTTGATACCAGTAACTATTAAAGTGGAGCCTAGCCCATATTGCTCCGGTTGTGTCCTCAATTTTCAAAGAGAAGACCACTCCTGTGGCATTTGGATCACAGAATATATCTGTTACAACGCCATAGAGACTGATGCCAGTGGTTTTGTCGCGACAGTCCGTTATATTCGTCTGCAGAACTTCAACCAAGGACAGGCATATTAACAGATGCAGCAAAGCAATAGATTCTCAAATAATTTTCAGACCCGACCATCAGTAATATCATGCTTGATCAAATGTGATCTTAACTTCTACTCACCCCAAAAGGATAATTGCTGAAGTCTATACACCCTTCGGCGTCACGAGGCAATGTCACCTGCGAAACTCCTACTGAACCAAGCAGTTTAGATCCTTGACACTGATTCTGGGATAATGATACACAAACCTGAAAGAACAAACAACTCACTCCACATTAGTGATATCAGAAACCGATGAAAAAAATTGGCACAAGAAAAGGACCAACAAAAAGAATTTCATCTACCGTTTCCTCTTGTAAGGTTGAGGGCACTATATAGAGATGTGTTGCGCTACCGTATTCGAGGCAGAACTCATCTTTTCCTTCCATTGCACTCTCTTCGAGACTAGAAATATAAGGCCTCTCAAGCCCAAGCATACTTCCCACACTGAAAAATGATTTTTTTTTAAGAAACACATTGGTTGAAAAGTAAAGATAGAAACACCAAGGCAGGAGCTTACCTCATGAGGTTTGCCACGATGACTTGCTCTCCCCACAAGATAAAATTTAACCTAACGCCGTCAGCATCTACAAGTGCAATTTGCCTTCTATGCGCAGTACTAAACTTGAGTTCAGATTCCAGAGGACCTATAGATTCAATCCTGCTCTCTCAGACCAAGAGGAAAACAAATAGAAGTTAAGTCACGTTAACCACTCAAACTCTCAAAACATATACCTTGTACATCTATTTCTGATGAGGTACTTTACACATCTTTCTATCACTTTACCATGAAACTGCAAGAACTGGAATGATACTACTAGCCATTTCTTAAGGTTTTGATCTGATAGTTTACTTCTACCAAGACCCGTATTGAGTGACATCGCACGCAAGTATAAAATCTCTTACCTAGCATACAAAGAGTATGAAGTTCCATTGTTGAAATCACCCAGAGAAACGGATGAGAAAGTATCGGAACAAAGTTGAGCTACTATAAAGATTGCATCTTCTTCTTCGTCCTGCAGTATTCGAGAGTTGGGTAATAAGAATCGGAAACTAACTACAGGAAAATCCAAGACTGCATTTCTAAGATTGGGAAAAATAAAAACAATAACCTCATCTAGCAAAATGACAAGATACTCTGTTGGAAGTAACCGTGGAGTGCCACATCCTTCTCGAGCGGTACGAAGGTAGCATCCAGTGATCAAAACCTCTCTGCCTTTCCTAAGTATCCCATTTGGTGTTTCCACCAACTCATAATACCTACGCAGTAAAGCATCATAAGCTTATAAGAATCTCTATAAAAGACATCATATAAACAAGCACTCAAATTCATCTCAATAAAATATTATGATTCATCCCTACTGAATAAGCAATAAAGACATAGCAATAAAGCATTACATTACAAACTTATAAGAAATCTCTATACAGACAAAAACGAAGCACTCAAATCCATCTCTCAATACGAGATTATGATTCACCTCACATTGAAAAAGCATACCTGCGATGTAGATAGAGATCAATAGTGTTGGAGCTCCAAAAATCCCCTAGCGTAAGCATGAATATGTTTGTACCTGAAAACAAAATCATCATCATCTCCGAATGAATAAACTACAGCAGCGAGCGCAGTGGATACGAAAAATGCAGTGAGGATTTTTTAGATACCAGGAAGAAGATCAGCATTGATAACAACAGCTTCCAAAACGCTGTTCATAGACAGAAAATTCTTCTCGTAAATAGAGTCTATAGTAACAGTATTGGCGAGTCTTCTTCTTCTATGACTCTTATTCAACTGATCAATGAGCTCAGGCTTCTTCTTAGACATCCCCGCTTTGTTTTGCTCATGCCATGCCTAACCATCGAAAACAACAACATTTCATCAAAATCGAAGCTTTCCACCTCCCCATGATTAGAAAAGGTACAAAATTGAAGTAGGAGAGAGTGGGCGGCACCTGAGAGAGATCGGAGAGGAGAATGGCGGCAGTGACACCGCTCGAATAAGCAGTGCATGTTTTCAATACACGCGAGGCAATCCATCCCCAGCCTGGACCACTAGCCTCGGCCGTGGTTTCGCTTGGATTCTTCTTCCTCACCTCCTCCTCCTCGATTTCGTCTTGTTCCGGTGAAATCACCGCTCTGGCGTAGTCGACGAAGGCTAGAAACGGGTCTTCAACTTCTTCCTTGTCGTCGATTTCAATTAGCGGGTCTCCGATTGAATCCCCCATCGGAAGCTCTCAGTTGCCGATTTCAAAACCCTAGATTCGCCGTTACTGTAATCGCCGCCGGGACATTCGACTACTTTTGCTTTCCCGGGTAATTCATTTTAAAATTGAAATTGAAAATGGCGTCTAGTTTGGTTAATAAAGCCCAATGGGCTTGACAATAATCAATAATAATCTTTAACTCAAAAAGCCCGATCCGCGATGGTCATGAAAACTACGATACTACCCTTGCATTTATTTTGGTGTTTCGGAATGGCGTGTCCAGCTCAGGTGAAGGTCTGCCTCCACAGCTCGTCCGAGACATGTTTCATAGCAGCAGGTGGACGAGCCATGAAGGGTTAGGTCTGAGCGCATGTCGTAAGATTATTAAGCTCATGGCCGGATTTCGACAAAGCTTAATGAATATTGACTTTTCGGCATTCAAAATTTTTGTAGATTTTTTATACCAGACCATCGTTAACCCCAGTCTCTTAACTGAGGTTCTTAGCTTCGGCTAAAAACGGGTCTTAACTTTTCTTAGATTTTAACTAAGAAAAGTTAATAATCGTCTCTTAAATAAAAGATATAAGAGTCGTCTCTTAAATAAAAGATATAAGAGCCGTCTCTTAGTCGAAAAGTGTTAAAAAAATGTCAAATCTTGAGTTAAGAACTCCGACTAAGAGACCAGGGTTAATGATGAAAGAATTCTCAAATAATGAAAGAAAAAAATTTATAAAATTCTTAATAAATGTTTATGATTCTCAAATTCTTAGATATGGTCCTGCTTATGCTCATGAACGGTGAGGTTCAATACATACGAGAGTCATAACGCTCGTATTTCCTCATCATTCTCGAACTCCCCGTTTACGTCCTTTGACAACCGCTAGTGGTAGCGGTGGCATGATGTTGATTATGATACATTAGTCACACGTATAAGTCGACATGATACTAGATAGTTTGTATCCACTACAAGAAAATGAGAGTATTGTGACAAAATATTACGTCACAATAAAAAAAATTAGTAACAATATAGTTATTGTTACATTTTTGTTACTAATTTTAAAGGTTGCAATACGTGTATCACAAATTTTTTAAAGTAGCAAAAATGTCACAATATTTATGATGTTATAAATCAAGTGATGAATGTTCATAATCAGCCCAAACCCTAGAAGAAAGAGACATAGCCGAAATCATAGAGAGAGGAGAGATAGATGGCCACATGCCTTAGAGGAGAGAGAGAGGCGGCCACAAGCTTTAGAGAAAAGAAAACTCTATTTCTTTTTCCTTGTATATGTAATCTTTCCATTTATGTATTTAGTAGTTATCATAAATCTAGTTGGATTAGGATTTGTACTCTTTCCTTTTATCTCTATCTTGTAATCTTTATATAAGGGATGTCTTATTCATTAATGAAATACACAGAACTATTCAATCTTCAATCTTCAATCTTCTAATTACAACATGCTATCAACACGATTGTTCTCTGCAACTAAGCTAAAATCGCCAATCCCTTAAAACCTAACCTAGCCGACGACTTTAACCTAATCCCGATGAACCCTAATTCGTCCTAGCTCGCGTTCCAGCTCGTCAGCAACCGATCAGCTCCATCCCTAAGGTGTTCCTGATCCTAGACGACCTCAGCTTCCGTTTGCATCACAGCCAGCTCGTGTTCCCGATCAACCAGCTCGCAATCCCGATCAGCCGCTTGCAAACCCGATAGGAAGCAGCTCGCGAACCCGATAGGAAGCAGACGCGTCTCGTCCCGTTTAGCTCGCATCCGACGACAGCTAGCTCGCGTCCATCCGTGTGCAGCTCGAGGTTCATCCGTTCTATTTGGTGGTCCGGTTTCAACCCTACTAACAAAGGTATACCGATTAATCTAAGAACATAATGATCAAACCCTAAAACCCTAATCCATTATTTTGGAAATCCAATGTTCTTGATAAACCCTATAAAATTGGTATAACCTAAAACTGATCATCTTATAATCACTAGATTGAAATCGATTCCATTAGAACATGTTGATTGATTGTTTTGATCTGAATTATGAAAACCCTAAATCTTGGAATCGAAAACCCTAAAACTTTAAAGCTTGAAATCAATTTTAAATTGTTCTTGCTTGATTGAATGATTGATGATCTGAGTTTTAAGATTAATAGATTGATTGAATCTCGAAACTAAAATCTTAAGGCCTTGAAACCCTTAACCTCATGTTGATAAAATCGGCCACTTAAATGTTTAAAACCCTAAATCTCGTTTTAAATTCCTAAAGGCCTTGAAACCTTAAATCTCATATTACTTAAAATTTGAATGATTTATTTGAGATTTAGGATTGATTACATATTGCATGAGAGTTAGGTTGCTAGATTACTCTGATTCTGAAACCCTAAAATCTAGCCGCATATTACCAACCTTGAAATTGGTAAACCCTAATTGATATGCAACTGAATGATAAGATTGAATGCATCTAAATTGATTATCCTTGTTTGCATTATATTCTGTTGTGGCCGTGTGATTTTGCTATGAACCATACCGAACAGCCGTGTGGCCTAACCATTCTGATGCATTGTTCATACTCGCGGCCTTGTGCCCTTGATAGATCACATTGTTTGCATCATGTGATTGAAAGCCGTGTGGCTTAATGCATCATAGCTTGGCCGTGTGGCCTAGAGAGACACCATATCTGAATGGTTGTGTGACCTTGCTTGCATATCTCATGAACCGATCTCTAGGATCGTTGTATCACATTACATGGCCGTGT
>NC_027748.1:36487073-36488518 GCF_000695525.1 Brassica oleracea var. oleracea | reverse complement strand
TAAGAGTCATAACAATTATGCGCCATCATCTCACTGAGGATCTAAGAAATCAGTACCTAAATATTGAGAATTCTCGTGACCTTTGGACAAAATTAAAATCCAGATACACAATGGTGTTATTACCAAAGGTGAGGCGTGAATGGATGAGTCTCAGACTCCAGGACTTTGAGTCTGTGGATGAATATCATTTTGCTTTGTCCAAAATCGTTTACAAACTGAGACAATGTGGTGAAGTGGTAATAGAGGAAGATTTACTGGAAACGACCTTCCTCACAGTCGATCCAAGAGATCTATTGTTACAACATATTTATAGAGAAAAAGGTTTCACCACCTATAATGATCTGCTCTCATGCCTATTACTAAATGAGTAGAGTAATCAGTTGCTAAAAAGAAATAGTGAGATGAGATATCCTGAAGCAAATAAGACTGATATGGATCAGGATGAATCCAAGGCAGTCGTGTCCAATGTAACTGATGGTGTGGCCGACATGTCTATTGACTAAAGAAAGATCTCGACATGCTAATTGTGTTTTAAGTCTTTGATTTGTGTTTTGCTTTAAACCTAATTGTCGTTTACGATTTTATATATAATAATAGAATTTGATTTGAGTTCATTACTATTATATCTTGCCTGATCTTACTTGATAAGAACATGTAAACAAAGGGAAACTCATTAGGCTTTATTGTCCTAAGCATCACGAAATTATAGTATGTTCATGAGGGGGAGAGAGGATAAACCCGTGATACATAATCAATACTACAAATTTGTGAACAAATTCGTGAACCATGGTTTATGACCATGATATAAACGGTTTGGCCATGCAGTCCATTACCTATAAGGATCGGACATCCATCCTAAAGCTTAGGGACATCATGGATTTACATGTATATAAAGTGAAAATATATCAGGCCATATAAGTGAGCATAGATATTCCCATCTCAGATTGAATACGGGTCATAAACCAGACATACACCATCTTAAGAGATTTTGAATAAACCACCACAGACATATGTGCCGTCTAAGATGGAACCTCAAAAGAGGATTGTAAATATATGTTGGATAAGAGTATGAATTTCTCCCACAACTTCTAAGAGACCTTGAGCCAAATATGGGTGATTAGAAATTGGCCAGGTACACGGATTGTATGATCAATGAATCTGACTATCCAACATTAAAAAGAGAAAGCTATAAGCTGGTAAAGAGTAAAGAATGATAAGAAACAAAATGATATCAACCATCATTGTCTTGGCAAAGATCCTCAGATTAGAATTATAGACGTCCAAAGAAAGAAAAGATTATACATAGCTAGCTAATCGAGATGCCAGACACTGATCCGAAAAGAAAAGAAAATAAAATAATGACTAAGTCATAACTAGCTTAGCACCAAACGAAATCTAATGTCCTAGAAAGAGACACAGTCAAGTTGCTATAGAGTCTATACAAG
>NC_027748.1:36480315-36486798 GCF_000695525.1 Brassica oleracea var. oleracea | reverse complement strand
ATATATATTCATTGTGTGATATGATCCACAACAACATAGGTCATGAGACGACATCAATATAAGGATAGGACTGCAATGAAAAATGAATATGGCATTGCCTAAGGCAATAGAGATCGATGACAACATGTGAGATTCATGAGTGTATTTGGCCGCAGTGCCATAGTTAGATAAGATTGTAAAATTCATTGCAACAATGATCATTGATCAAGTCATGATCTTGGACGCTCATGAGACAAGTTATGAACATGTATAAAAGAAGTCTATGACTCAACATGGATCGATCAGATTAGTGCATAGTCGATGGTAGTATAGAGAAAACTCATACAGTCCGTTACCTATCAATCAACATTTTAACATCGTCATAGGCGGCTAATAGCCAAAGAGAGTATTTGTGAGGATGTTTTTGGTCGAGGACCATAGTCCTACATGTCTGACCAAAGTATAGAGTGGTCGACAGCAAAGGTTCACTTCTTGACCATGTACACACGATGTCAGAAGACATGAGAAAAGACCGGAAAGATCAAAGTGGTCCAATTACGGTTCAGTAATAACTTGACCGATTTGTTTGCTTCCCACCTGCACGTTCAGGAAGATCACGCATCAGATGCGTAGACTAAAGAACTTTCACTGAGGTTCACATCAGGGGGAGTAGTACGTGTTGTACTCTTTTTCTTTCATCATGGTTTTATCCCACTGGATTTTCCTGATAAGGTTTTAATGAGGCAACGTGAAGCGTATTACAATCTTGTATGGTTATGGCATCCAAGGGGGAGTGTTATAAATCAAGTGATGAATGTCCATAACCGGCTCGGTCCATAACCGACCCAAACCCTAGAAGAAAGAGACATAGACGAAACCCTAGAGAGAGGAGAGAGAGGCGGCTGCATGCCTTAGAGGAGAGAGAGAGGCGGCCACAAGCTTTAGAGAAAAGGAAACCCTATATCTTTTTCCTTGTATATGTAATCTTTCCATTTATGTATTTAGTAGTTATCCTAAATCTAGTTGAATTATGATTTGTACTATTTTCTTTTATCTCTATCTTGTAATCCTTATATAAGAGATGTTTTATTCATTAATGAAATACACAGAACTATTCAGACTTCAATCTTCTAATTACAACATATGACTAATATTTTTGTAACAAATTCGTCGCATATTGTAATGTTGTATACAAGTAACAACACTGTTACAATTTCTTACATATAAAATTGTCTCAATTCGTAGTAATTTATTACAATTATAATGTGACAACTATGTAGCTAGTAGTAACGGATCCATTGTCACAAAATAATAAATACTAAATTAAATCCAAATATAACTAATTATATTAGTAACAGATCCATTGGTTGATTTACTTTTTATTTTAACAAAATTAAATTTAAATTTATAATTTAAATTATTAAAATATAATTAATTATAATAAAATATTTAACATTACAATTAAAACTAAATATAAAATTCAGTACATACAAACTTTAATTATTTAACAATTTAAATTTGGTTTATATATCAAAACCAATTACAAATTAAAATTAGTTTATAAAAGTAAACCAAAAAAAGAAAACAAAACCTAATTGCTAAGACTTCCAGCCGACTCATCGCTTTGTCTCCATAGCCATCACTTCTCCACCATATTCTTCTTAAACATAAACACCTCATCATACTTCCCACTCATCCCCACACAATCTATAACAGCATCGTAAGTAACATCATTCGGCGCAACACCAGCTTCTTTCATCTTCTATAACATCTCAATACCCTCGTCCGCTTTCCCTCCCTTGCAACACACGTTAACTGCTGTAGTGAACAAGTAAACGCCCCTTCTTCTTCTTCTTCTTCTTCTCTAAACTAAACAGTAAAAAACATTAATAAACTTCAGAGAAAAGATGAGACTCAAAATGTTAAATTACAGGCTTAGAATTCAATAATAGTAAACATCAATTCTATGCCTTTTTTTTTATACTTTGAACGTTATCAACAGTTTTCAACTTCTAAGTTACTGAACAAGAGAGATCTGCAAGCAAAGGAATAAATCCATCACCTTAGGAGTAGGAACCGACGACAGTAAGGGAGAATGAGATCTGAAACAACGTCTTTAACCGTTCACAGATTGAGAGATTGAGATCTAAAACAAATGAAAAGTGAATCAAATTAATGAACAACAAACTGAATAACAACTGAGAGAGAGAGAGAGTGAATCCAACATAAAAGAAATTGGGGGAGAATAAATCAGAACATAAAAGAAATTGGGGGAGAATAAATCAGAAGGAGAGTGCTATGGAATCAGAGAGAGGTGAGCTTGGCTACGATGCTCTTGATGCCTCTGCTCTTCAACGAGAACGAGAGATAGAGAGATAGAGAGATAGAGATCCAGAGAGAGCAGAGGCGGTGAGACCTCTTCCTTAGACCCAGCTGCGCGAGATAAAGACTTAAGTTAAAAAAATTGGTAGATTGGTACAATTTTCCCGTGCCCTCGTATTCTAGGTTTATAGTTTTTACTTAATTTTCTGTTTAATGTAAATTTTAAGATTATATCTTATAAATTTAAGCTTGATTAATGCATTTAAAGTTTAATATTATATGTAAATGTTTTAAATCTTTGTATATATAGATTATTGATTATATTTTGCTTTTATAATATTTTATTAAGTTTTAAATTTAAAAGACTAAAGATGAAGGGTTATCTTAATTATGATTTTAGGTTATGAGTTTGGGATATAGAGTTTGAGTATAAGTGTTAAGTTAAATCATTTAAAGTACAACTTTCATTTTATGGTTTATAATCTAAATTTGATGATTAAAAGATTAAAGTTTAGAGATTTAATGTGAGCTGATATAGGGTATATGGTTTTAAATATAGGGTTTAAATTTTATTTAAAGTTTGAAAAATAATATTTGAAGTTAAAGTTTCAAATTTAGGGTTTAAGTTTTAAAATATTAGCTTTATATGTCCTGTATGTAGGTTTCAATTTGGGGTTTAAAGTATTAGATTTAGGGTTTCGTATATAATTAAAGAAAAACTGTAACTATATCGTGGCTAAATAAATGTAAATGAAATAATGTGGCAAAACTGTGGCTACTATAACTACAGATTTTTTTGTCATATTTTTTATGAATTCATCACGAACACTTGGTTTCTCTATCGTCGCAGATGGAGACATATGAGATAGTCACATTTTAGTCACTACGGTAACATAAAACATAGTCACAATTATGTCACATCTCTTGTCTCGTATATTTCCGTCATGTTTATGTCACTAGATGTGACAAAAGTTGGTTACTATAAAATTGGTCACAACATTATGACCAAGTGGCTACTCTTTTTTGACATAAAAGATTAGTCACAAATTAGTGTCTATTACGTCATAATTTTGTGACGAAAAAATTTAGTTTCAAAAATTCGTAACAATAAGTAATTTTTCTTGTAGTGGTCATTGTATGCGTAGGATAGAGAGTTTTATTTTGTTTCTGGTGGACTAGTAGAGAAGTGGAGATTGTTTGCGTTTATCTCGCCGGAAAAGTAAATGTAACAATATTTATAGTCTGCAAGACTTGTTTTCTCTTTGGTTTGCACTGTATGTCGATAACTCCAAGAGAAGCAAAAGACTGCGAAAAGAAAAGAGATTAATTTACTACTCCCTCTATTTTTAAAAGATGCATATTCTAGACTTTTCACATATATTAAGAAAACTTATTAAATATACATTGTTTTTTGTGAATAACAATTTTTCATAACTTTTAGCCAATAGAAATTCAATAAATACCATTAAATTTTTTGAAACTTACAATTTTTCATAAAATCATACATTGAAAAAGTAAAAAATGTATCTTTTTGAAACAATTTTTTTTTCAGAACATATATTTTTTAGGAACAGAGAGAGTAATATTTATCAACTGTCACAAGGTAAGTTATTTCAAGTAAATCTCCCCGCGGTGGCTGGAGCTGATCTCGGCCGCGAGCTGATTTCGGCCGCGAGCTGATTTCTATTTTCAAAGAAAACATTTGTCGGTCAAAGATGTTATGATATGTGGATAACTTGACTTTCTTCTTTTTGAACTACGAATATATCGTTACTATTTTACAGGTCCACAAAGCTAACAACTTTTTTTTTTTCTCAAAGTTTTTTTTTTTTTTTTTTTTTTTGAAAAAGACCAAAACCCAATACAAATTACAAAAGCCCAAAAACAGACCGGGCCCCAAATTACAACTCGTCCTTCAATTGGGCCTAAAGTCCACATTGAGAAAACCCTAGCTTACACGCGTAATAGCCGACGCCGTCTCGCAATTCGTTTCTTTGTACTGCTGGGACACGTATTGCCATCCTCGACGTCGAGGAACACGTGTCGCGAGGTCGTCGCGTCACCACAGCTTCTCACCATCACCGTCACCAGAGATCCGACACACGGATCACCGGACCACATTGGAACTCCTAAGTTCCGTCTAACTTCACCGCGCACATCTTTAAGCTCTTAGGGTTCCAATGTCGGAGAGAGTCAATCGCCTCGACGAGATCTCATCCGTAATCTTTCATCACCACCACCCCAGAGAGAACTTCACTCTCCATGTCCTCATTCCACCGGAGAGCTTCCATCGTCACCGACGGGATCTCCTCCAAAAACTGAATTCTGAACCGCAAAAACCAAAGCCGAGAAAGATAAAACCAAAACCTTAAGACACCTCTAGGGAAACAAAAGCCGACGACGCAAGGCAAATGACGCCTCTGCCTCCCGGAAACTTGACGACGACGCAGAGCTGAAGAAGCCTCCGTCCCTCGGAACCTTTAGCTGCGACAGTAGAGCTTTCGGAGCCTCCATTTCCCGGAACTAACAGATGACTGTCGCCGCGAGCCGTCCTCAATACGCCTCACCACGAATCCAAAGAGAGGCGAGATGTCGCCGTTGAAAGTCCCGATACGAACCGAGAAGCTTCCCAGGGCAAAACCCTAATTCAGATCCGCCGGTATATCGGCGAGTGACGGCATCACGAGACACCCAGTCTTGCGCCTGCACTGAAACAAGAGAATGAGAGCCACCGGCGCCGACACGCTGACGAGTGACTCTCCCCCAATACCACTCTCCAATCGCTTTTTCTCGACTTTCTATAAAGTTGCCTCTGGTACAAAGCTAACTACTTATTCTTGTTAAAATTAAATTTCAATTGAAAAAGAACAATAAATCTGAATATTTAAGTAGGATATTGACATGTAAATTACCATTAAATCTCTAAAGCAAAATATATCACATTTGTTATGTAAGTGACATATTCCAGTTACGGATTACGACTTACTGGTTAGTAGAGTGATTAATAATGAAAATGATAGTGGGGGATTCTGCATTTAATGTGGCTACCAAATCTAAAGTAGTTGAGAAGCTCTATAATGTAAAGAGACGTATTATGTTCTTGAAATTTAATTGCATCATCATCACATTCGATCCCTCACTGTCTATAGTTTTATTTCGAACTAGCTGTAATATGTTTTGAATTTTCTCTGCACGTTAGATACACAAGCTGTAATGATGTATACAATATATATGAAATAGTAGTAAATTAGTCGAACATGGAATTAAATGAAGGATAACATGTTACGATAGGAATAGGAGATTAATATAAAAAAGACACTTGGGTGTCACTCATTTATTGCTTCGTAGAAGAAGAAAATGAACATGAGAGACTGGGGCATGAGAACATGCGGAGAAACGGTGTGCAGGAAAGGAGATGTTAGGAAATAAGATGTTGAAGGCCTCTCTCAACTCTCAACCATATCTCATAAATGCTCCATCTACTTAGTATATAGTATATATAGAGTTAGTAGCTAGTTCAAGTGAGCTATCACAATTGTATACTAGTCATTAAACAAGATACTAAACCAAATATATCAAAGATATGGGGAAGATATCTTTTGGGTTTTTGAGTTTGATGCTTGTAGTCGTGGTGATTGGGGTTGTGGAGTGTAGGAGATTTGAGAAGGAGACGTTGGGAGGCGGTGGACTTGGCTTTGGTTTTGGTGGCGGCAAAGGTTTTGGAGGAGGAATTGGTGGCGGTGGAGGTGCCGGTGGAGGTTTTGGTGGTGGTGTAGGAGGAGGCCATGGTGGCGGTTTAGGAGGTGGCATTGGTGGAGGCCACGGTGGAGGTATTGGTGGTGGGGCTGGAGGTGGTGCCGGTGGAGGATTAGGTGGTGGTGGAGGACTTGGAGGAGGCCACGGTGGAGGTATTGGTGGAGGTGCCGGTGGTGGTCTAGGAGGTGGTGCAGGAGGCGGCGTCGGTGGAGGACTTGGAGGAGGTCACGGTGGAGGTATTGGCGGTGGTGCTGGAGGAGGTGCTGGTGGAGGACTAGGAGGAGGCCACGGTGGAGGTGTAGGTGGCGGTGCTGGTGGTGGTTTAGGAGGTGGTGCAGGAGGCGGTGCTGGTGGAGGACTAGGAGGAGGTGCTGGTGGTGGTCTAGGAGGTGGTGCGGGAGGAGGTGCTGGTGGAGGCCACGGTGG
>NC_027748.1:36478235-36480238 GCF_000695525.1 Brassica oleracea var. oleracea | reverse complement strand
GTGGTGCAGGAGGAGGTGCTGGAGGTGGTGCAGGAGCCGGTGGAGGTATTGGCGGTGGTGCTGGTGGAGGACTAGGAGGAGGCCACGGTGGAGGCATTGGCGGTGGTGCTGGAGGAGGTGCTGGTGGTGGTCTAGGAGGTGGTGTTGGAGGAGGACATGGTGGAGGTATCGGAGGTGGCGCAGGTGGTGGTAGTGGTGGAGGATTAGGCGGCGGTGCTGGAGGAGGATTTGGTGGTGGTGCTGGGGGAGGATTCGGAGGAGGCGCTGGTGGAGGAGCTGGCGGAGGATTAGGTGGTGGTGCAGGCGGGGGTCACGGTGGAGGTTTCGGCGGGGGATCAGGCGGAGGATTTGGGGGTGGTGCAGGTGGGGGAGCTGGAGGAGGATTTGGCGGTGGTGGTGGTGTAGGTGGTGGATTTTAAAAATTTGAAGTAATTAAATATTCATACAAAATCTCTTCTTAGCTTTGAACTAAGCTAGGGCTACTTACTTATGTGCCACGTGACATGAAAAGCAAGTGCATTATATTTTCTTTGTGATTCATTATTTACATGTATGAATAACCATATAAATAAACCCTATTCACAAATCACACTACTTTTCGCTGGGATCATTCATGTTAACTAGATTTTTTACTCGCGCGTACGTCTGCTTTAGTAATTTAATTTAATTTTACAATATTTTTTAAGAAAAAGATGAATTTCGTAAAAAATATTTTTATTAAAATTATTAAAATATTATTTGATTTCCTATTTACATTGTTTTTATAAATTTGTTATTTTTGAATTTAGCTATTTATTTGTTTGTATTATAAAAGTAAAATTACTGTTACTAAAGTATTTATAGTTTCTTATAAGTACATAATTTTAATATCACATAGATTTCTCAGTACATATACACTACTATACTATGCTATACACTACTATGAATACTTTATTAATAATTAGTTTTATTTTTTAATAATTTTAAGATAATATAATAGAAAATTGTTTTATACACATTTTTCTATGAAATTTATTTAAAGTGTGCTTTATTATTTTTCATAGTTAAGTTTTTATACAATTTTACCATTTAAATAACTAATATTTAGATATCAGTTTGTTTGTATACGTAAATGTATAAACTACTTTATAAACATGTGTACTTGGAGGGTTGATCCGTGGGTTTTTGAGTTCGCAGATTAATTTGCAAAAAAAAACCACATTGAGGGTTTTTTTTGCAGAAAACCCTAAATATTTTGATGAAATTTAAATAATAGTAACTATCTTTTTTTTTTTTGAACAACAAATAATAGTAACTATCTGTTTGTTAAATATAAGAAAAGGAGAATATATATATATATATATAATTCATGCTAATATTAAGTAATATTTTATTTATTAAAATAAAAAATAAAAATCTAAAAAATTAAATATATCTCCTACTTGATATAGTTACAATATAAATTAGTGGTGCGATTATGATGTTTTAGCGGTTCACAAAATGTTTTCCCCGATTGAGAAGTTACTTTTCTCGGAAAAGAGTTACCATGTACTTCGATTTATTATTATTAGTGACCTAATTTAAAAAAAAAAACATTTTAGATAATAAAAAAATTTAGGTATGTTTCATAAAAACATGTTTGGTTAGTTAAATGAATATTTGGATTATGAATTTTTAAAAACAACTGCCTCAAAATTTATTAAAATCTAATTGTTGATGAGTAAATAACTATGTTAATTTATTTAATTGATAAAAGGCAATTCAAAAGCATATAAACAAACTGTTTAATCAACAATATGTGTATTAATTGTGGATTATTCTTACCACATTTTATTTTTAATAGAACTTTGTAAGCTTATTATAAGCCAAAACTGAATTGGTCCGGTAAGAAAGAAACGAAAATCTACCAATGTTCTTAAGAACCTTTTATAATCTATTATAAAATTAGATGATTTTGTAGCCAACACCAATATAAAAATACTAAAATTTTATTTTTTACTTATTTGATTAGGTTAATTATTTTA
>NC_027748.1:36460012-36476032 GCF_000695525.1 Brassica oleracea var. oleracea | reverse complement strand
TTGAAAGTCTTGTATTTTTAAATTAATTATTCTTTTCGTTATTTATTTTTTAATTTTCAAAAAATATTAAACATTATGTTAACTTAATATAGTATTTATATTTTTGGAAATTTACCTTATTCGATATTGATTTATATTTTAGTTTGAAATAAATATTTTTTTGGTAATATTAACATTTTTAAAAATAGTAAACTTAAATAATAATTTGTCATACTACGATTGAGTATAGATTCAATTAATTATCCGGGAAGTATTTTAAATTGGAAGAAATGATTTATAACTTCGGTGCCATCCCCCCTGTGTATTAATTTAAGATCATTTAAAAAGTAGTAACCTTGAGTTTGTACTAATTAAAAAAAGACCATGCTTAGATATCACTTAATTAGGATAGCAATTTAGCTTATATGGCAGCTTAAGAATCAATTAAAAAATATTGGTCAAAAATTCAATTACTAGGAAACATTATATTAAATAAAACATAAGAAGCATGTATTATTTCCTTAAATAAAAGCTACGCAATTACCTAATATGATTAACATATATATGACAATTAATGATTATGAATAATAAAAATTTGATAACAATTTTTGCATCCTTCCTCATTTTTGTTTGATTTTATATTATTAAAAGAAATTAAACAGTCACATTAACCATATAATAAAAAAATAAATTTTTTTCTTATATGTTATATTTTGAAAATTTTAAAACGACTTTAAATTAAAAAAATGTTAAAAATCTCTTTGAAAATTTTGTGATCAATGGCTTAATTTTTTATTATAACAAGATTCAAATGATCATACAATCGTATTAATTTGAATTATTATTTAATAGATATTTATATTAAATAATATATATATATATATATTAATATCGTTTAAATAAATATGTACCATTTAAAAATACATAAATATGTTAATTTTAAAATTTGCAATGAAAGAGTACTGAAACCTTAATATTTTAATTTTGAAATTTTACCTAGAACCGATATGAACCATATTGATTTTCTTAAATGGGCATAGAACAGTTTTTAATGATTAACTAAATGGACCACATATATGGTAAAATGTATTTTGGTTTAAAAATTGTTGCATAACCAAAATCAATATGAACCACCATCATCTTCTTTTAAAATTTTCTCACAGTAAAAATATAGGATTGGGAAAAAAATTCAAATCCATAAAAACCGGACTAAGGCCGATCCAAAGAATAGTACTGAACTTTAACCACAATTTGTTAGATATCCGAATGGATTCAAAATTTTGGTATCTAGAGAACCGGAACCGAACCTGATCCAACCCATAATATTTTAAGTATCCGAATATATCCGAACAAGATTTATATACTTAGATATATTAATTATTTTTAAATTTAATATCTAAAAAATATATACAAAATATATAAGACTTTTTTAAGTTGTCCAAAATACTTAGAAATATATACAAATAGTTATAAGTACATGTTTAAAATAGCTAAATGATACTTATAATACCTAAAATACTTGAAATATCTATTGATTTCCTATCCAAATATTTAAGCTAAACTAATTTTTATGTTAAGTTTAAGTATTTTGGAATACATTATTCAAATTTATATGTTATATATTATTTTTATTTTTCGATTTTGAAAAATTTAAAGTATATATGAAATTAAGTTTTGAAAAAAAATTAAATAGGTTATCCGAACCCAAACCCGAACCAAACCTGAAAAGATCCGAACCGAACCAAATCCTCAAGGATCCGAACTGAACCAAATGGTATTTGAATGTCTACCTCTAATCAAATATGAAAAAGGTTATTGATGACAAAATGTATATTGTTTATAATATTTAAGTATAATATTTTTTTTCTTAAAGTCACTCCGCGCAGGACGAGGATTATCGTCTAGTCTAATATTAAAATGGAATATCTTATGTAAGATGTGCGAACGACATAAGAGTTGCTAATCACTCTTCAAAAAATTGAAGAGTAAAACAAAAAGAAAGAAAACTATTTCGTATAGAAACTTGTTGAAGAAAAAAGGACATTCTTCTTATGTTTTTTCCCCAAGCCACACCAAAACGCGAAACACCAAAAGCCAAACGCGAGAACTAAGACGTTTGCTGAAGCAAAACAGGGAGCCAATAAGTTCCATCAATAAAATCAATGGACAAGAAAAACTCAACTTCTTGTTTGGTAAGTTCTTTAGCCCAACCTGATCTACGTTGTCTATCAGCACCTGGTCCAGGACACTTATACTCCGCATGGTATAAATCCCTGATCAAAAGTCTCAAGAATATTAGTATAAACATGAATAATAATTACATTGCCAATTACGTGAAAAATAATAATTAAAGACTAACTTGGTCGAGCCGTCGTAGCTCCGGTTAGGGGCCGTTCGTTTCTCCATCTATCATTTCCATCCAGCTGTTCCATCTATGTGATCCATCCAAATGATTCATCTGGATTTTAAGAGCTGTTCGTTTTTCCATCTAGATAAGTCATCTGGATGGATTCTATGTTTGTTTCTTTATTTCTATTTCCATCCAGACGAGTTTAGTAAACACATTACAAATATACCCTTGCTTTGATTTAATCGTATGTTTGATATTAATTTTAATTATACTAATTTTTATTATTTAGTATAAAATATATTTACACTGAAATTATTTTAAAATTTGCATTTCACATTTATAAATTTTTATTTCATAAAAAATATTTATTTTTATTTAAATTTGTATTAAAATTTAACTACTACTATAACTTTTCATAAAACTCGAAATAGAAACTCAAATTTGAATAAATTTCCAAACAACTCAAAGTAGAAACTCAAAGTGCAAAATTAATTTTATAAAACTAAAATTTAAAAGATGAAAGCAATGGTAAGAGCATCATGTACTCAAATTTTATAAAATTAAAAATTAAAAGATGTAAGCAATGGTAAGATTTTGGCGAGAAACTGTATTTTTACGGTTTTGGTGAGAAAACGCGCTTTTACTGTTTTGGCAAGAAACCGCATTTTACGGTTTTGGCGAGAAACTGCGTTTTGCAGTTTTGGCGAGAAATCGCGTTTTGCGGTTTTGGTGAGAAATCGCGTTTTACGGTTTTGGTGAAAAACCGCGTTTTTACGGTTTTGGCGGAAAACCGCGTTTTACGGTTTTGGTGGAAAAATGTGCTTTGGAGGTTTTGGCGGGAAAACACAATTTTACGGTTTTGGCTGAAAAACGTTTTTTTTTTTTGCAGTTTTGGCGGAAAAACACGTTTTTTGTGGTTTTGGCAGGAAACCACTTTTTACGGTTTTAGCGGAAAAACGTGTTTTTGTGATTTTGGCGGAAAAACGTGCTTTTGCGATTTTGGCGGGAAAACACGTTTTTACTGTTTTGGCAAGAAACCGCGTTTTGCGGTTTTGGCGAGAAACCGCACTATCACGGTTTTGGCGACAAAACGCGTATTTGTGATTTTGACGGAAAAATGTGTTTTTGCGGTTTTGGCGAGAAACTGCGTTTTTACGGTTTTGATGGGAAAACACATTTTTGTGGTTTTGGAGGGAAAGAGCGCTTTTACGGTTTTGGCAAGAAAACGCATTTTTGTGATTTTGGTGGGAAAATGCTTTTTTGCGGTTTTGACGGAAAACGCGTTTTGGCGGGAAAACACGTTTTTGCAGGTTTGGCAGAAAATTGTGCGTTTGTGGTTTTGGCGGAAAAAGTGTTTTGTAGTTTTGGTGGAAAAATATTGTTTTTTTGTGGTTTTATCGTTTTTCATATGTGAAAAAATAATATTAGGTTTGAGTTTGTAATTTGTTAATTACATGGAGGTATAATACACATTATATCATTTTGACAAACTTATCTCCATCTAGATGATCTAATTTGGATCAGCCAGCTGATTTTCAAAGTTAAGCCTAAATTTTTAAAACTCATTCAGATGAGCCGTCCAGATGACTTGTACTTTTAATGCCTAGACGAACAAAACTCTCATCTTCATTCAGATGGCTCATCTGGACGGAGAAACTGATATACCATGGATTTGACCCATTTTCATCCATGGAATATAAGTGTTTTACTATCTATATATTAAATATTCTATTCTATTAGGTATGTTTTCAGGTTCAGCAGTATCTTGGAGTAAAGTGATGATTATGGAGCATTTAGGAGCTTTAAAGAGATTTCATCCGAGCTGACCATTAGAGGTCGATACGAAGAAGAAGCAATCGTTCGATGCACATCCAGTGCCGTCGATCGATACAGAAGAGAAGCCTCGATGATTGAAAATTATGATCGATCGATGTACATCATGTACCATCGATCGATGTACATCCTGTACCATCGATCGATGTCGAGACTCGAGATGCGCGACTTGGTTCCAGCCGACTTTAATCCCAAGGCTTCACCAAATTAAAGATTACCCCAGATGAGTTTTTAACCTAATAGTTATATACTTGCCTAAGTGTTAGGAGGCAGAGAGCTTTTAGCCACCATTGTATTCTTATTTTCAGCAGAGAGGTTTAGGAGAGAAAATCATAGAGAGATTTGTGATTGGAACTCCATTGATTCATTTATTCTATTCTATGCAGTTTTTATCTATATTTTGTGTCATGAATTGCTTAGCTATGTCTGAGTAGTTTACTTGTTAGATTCAGGGTTCAAATAGGTTAGAGGGATTAGCCCCAACTTAGGAATTTGCATGTGTCAAGCATCCTTGATCATCCTGTCCTGAATCTAATCTGTCTTGCTAGGACTGCTAGAGAGAGCTAACCGCTGATCTAGGAGACTAGTGAGCATTATCAACCCGCGCCTAGGGCTTAGCTAGAAGCTATCAATCGATATTGTCTTCTGACAATCGATCGTTATTGCGAAAGGTGTATCGATCGATATCCATATAGGATCATCGATTGACACTTTCTTGTGATCAAAAGACGACAGTTGAGATCCAAGATCTAGTTAGTTAACCAGTGAAACATTGCCATCGCTGATCATTGTGATTAAGGAGTTGAGCTCTAATATATCATGCATGCAACTGTTAGACATCTATAAGATTATAATCTCTAACACCTGAATAGAAACCCTGCATCTAATATCTTCCAATAAAGTTACACCCCCAATCATCTTGTTAGTCGAGCAATAGACTTGCTCAATTAGGATTGCTATTTACTTTTAAATCATAAAACAACAAACACCTAGAATTAATAACCTGACTAGATTTAATAGGTTTCCTAACTCCTTGTGGATTCGATCCCTAAGTACTGCAACTGAACCTCTTATTTGAGAGAGTAATTCACTCCTTAGGGTAATTTGAGTGGTATCAGAAACGAACAACCCCTTAGTCCAACCGTTAGGGACAACGGTCTTGGACAGCTAAGTCTTGGCAAAGATGACTCGAGAATAAGGTCCTTTGGCTCGGCCTAAGTAAACGTCGTCGATTCCATACACTTTTCCTCTTATGAACACATAACCCGTGTTTTCGTCTGCTTTTTTTATGTGGTGTGCTGTGATTGACCCGTATGGTTTCACCCTCTTGTCCGATACCACAAAGATCTCACAGTTCTGTAACAAGTTGAAAAAAATGTTAAAATGTGGTATGTTATTGGCGGACTATGTTATAGAGTATGTGTTAGTGGGAAAACGTAAAATGGAAGTTTCACGACCGAAGATGAAGTCGATGGAACCTTGGATGTATCAAACAAAGTGTTGTGCAAGCTAAAAAAAAACGCACAATGGTAAAACGCTACTTTATCGGCAGCCACAAACGCTGCCACCGATTGGTTATCAGACGTGAATGCCATTCCCACCGGTCAGGACCAACCGTCTAACAACACGTGCAAATAGAGCGGTCGACAGGGCCCAAATATAAAAATAAAAAGTTTAAGAATTTTTTCAAATATATGAATTATGGTAAAAAACTTTAAAATTGTAGATATAATGCTAAATTTAGAGTTTATAATTAAAAAAAAAATCAAACAAAGTTATTAAAATTTTAAATTACTTGTTAAAATCATCAAATATATAATTAATAATTTTTTGAACAAGGTCTAAAATTAATTTGAGACGGCCCTGGTGCATCATTCTATATATTCATCACACTATTTCATTAACAATTCCGATGATTCGATGACCGTTTTTCCTTTACCGTTACCTCTCCTTAATATGAACTGCTTGTTCTCGGGAATGTGCACTCACTCCCTTTTTTCCCCCAAAATATAAAAGAGAAAATTGGAAAAAGAACACTTTGAACTTGTATTTGTCACAATAAGATTTGTAGAAGATGTTTTAGGAAAATATGATTTTTGTTCCTGTAAATACTAAACTACCCATAATTTATCAATTAAGTTGAATTAAAATTATATATTGTAATTTTCGTAATTGATTTTAAATTGGTAAATATTAAAAGTTAAATAAAAATAACAAAACTTTAAAAAATAACAAAAAAGGAAAAGGGGTGGCCGATACCCTAATTTCTTTTTCTACTTCTCTTCTCCGCCGTAGAAGAAATCCCCTTCCATGGCGATTTAGGGTTCAACGGAGACAAGCCTTGCTCTTCGTTGGAGTTTCATCTACCCGTAGTTTCGAATCTTGTCTTCGTCATCCTCCTCTTCGATTTCACTGAAGATACAACGAAATCCAAGTGTTCTTCCTCTCCGTCGGACGGGCAAATCGAATTACGAAGTGTTTTCCATTTTCGTCTCAGTTCTTCACACAAGGTATTCGATTACTTCTATTGATTCTCATCTAACACGAAATCGAGTTTCTTCCCTTTTACATAGATTTTTTAAAAATCGATTTGTCATATTTCTTAAGGTAAATTCGATTCACGGGTTGATTAAACATCTTATACATCACGATTAAGTGTTTGCATGTTAGTGTTTTAGATTTGTAGTTCTAAAATATCGATTTAGGTTTTTGGAAAGGGAAAAGTTTGGTTCTTGAAATCTTATACTAGTTGATGTCCAATTGTGTATGTTTTCAAGTAGAGTAGATGTTGTCCGATTGTAATATAGGCCATGGGTAGATTGATTGTTGTTGATTGATCAATTGAAAAAGTTGTTCTTTCTGAAATTAGAACTAGGTGGAATACATATTCTAGGATAAGGAGAATGTAAATGTAAAATGCATTTATCTTGCTCTCATTATTTGTGTTATGATATCGCTACTTTAACCTGTTGAACTAACAAGTTTTTCTGCGCTTTTAGATATGTCTGTGGAGTTACCAAAGAGGATTTTTAAAGAGGGCGAAGAGCCCCAAGTGACTCAGATCAATAACAACTACAGGATTGACTACATTATGCCAAAGTTCACTGAGTGGATGCCAAAGGAGTTGGAAGTTGTGAAGAAAGATCCGGTTTTTTTTTTCAGATTTTTATGCTGCATAAGAATGGTCTTGGGTTCTCAGCGAGAGTGGTACACAGCTTCTTGTGTAGGGAGCTGGTGACTTACAAATTGCATGAGCTTTTTTTCGTCTTTGCGACGAGACCTCTTCGATTTTCATTACAAGAATTCCACGCAGTAACCGGGTTTGAGTGCCATACTCGTATCTCTCTTAAGGAGTTTGAAGACTGGAAATATGGCGGTGTTTTCTGGAGCAATAAGTTGAGGAGAAAAGATGGAACATTTACACTCTTCAACCTGTGGGATAAGGACAAGGAAGCTGTTAAGAAGTGGAAGAATGCAGATCGCATACGACTGATCTATCTGACCATCATTCTTTGTGTGGTTTTAGCAAGAGATGAGAAGGCTAATATCCCCCTCAAATACATCAAGGTGGTCATGGATCTTGAGAAGGTTCGAAAGTATCTTTGGGGAGTTGTTGCTTATGACTTTCTCTACAACTCAATAGCCAAAAATCGTGACAACTTGAAGGATAAGACTACTAGTTATGTGTTGGATGGATTCTCGTACGCCTTCCAGATTTGGGCAATGGAAGCTGTACCAAAGATTGGGAAGCTTTGTGGAAAAAAACTTGACAAAGGTTTCACGAACGGATGCATATACTGGATGGGAGCTGAAAAGGTGTCATATGAGGAGATCATTCGGTTGGAGCAAATAATGACACCTGAGGTAATCTCTTATCTTTATGTAAGTTGAGTCCCTCCGGTTTCTATGAGTTTTTTAGGATCTAACTTTCTGTGCCTTTCTTGTGTAGGATGACATCTATGCATATATCGACTGGAGAAGAAATTATGATGTAGTCCAATCTGATGCTTTTCGCAGAGATGATGATGTGGAGGATGATAGAATCAAGAACCTGAAGGAGTTGATAAGACAGAACATGATTTTAGTGACCATATTTGGGAAATCAAAGAAACTCCAGAGGTTTGTTCAGATCTTCATGATGAAGCACCTGTGAATGATGAATCGGCTGTGAATGATGAATCAGCTGTGAATGATGAAGCAGCTGAGAGTGATGAAGACTACCATACTACAAAAGGATCAAAGAACCTAAGCGCTACATCAAGAAGGGGTAAGAAGAGGCTTCCGGATCGTGGTATGGAAAAAAGGAAGCATAAGGTGCTCTCTATTGGACCTAAGCAAGCGCCTTTTAATGAAGACATGAAGGCTTTTGTGGCACATTTGTTTGAGCAGAGTTTCTCTGGAATGGAACAGCGGCTACAAAAACAGATGGCTGAGACATTTGAGCAAAGGAGGACAGAGCTTAAAGAGTCACGGAAGGAAGCAAGCGTTGACGTTGAGCTTGGAGAGCCTTCAGCGAAGAAGCCTTCACCGAGCCAGCCACCATTGAAGAGGTCCACACGCGGGGTAAAGAAACACTAGTCTTGACCACTCTATTAAATGTTATTTTGTCTTGTTTATTTGGTGGTTTGCGTGTCTGTTTGTTTTACTGTCATCTATGATATCGGCCTGAATTTTATGGTGTTTTATAAGGTCTCGGTTTGTAAGTGTGCTTGGTGTGTTAGTGTCCTTGGTTTGTAAGCGTGTAGTTTGAAATTTATGTAAAATATTGGTGTGTAAAATATTATAACTATTTATAAAATGTTCATGTAATGGATTTGTTTGTGCTTAATATTATGTTGTTAATTGATTATTTATCCTAACATAACAGGAAGCATCCCAGAGTTCACTTGATGTGAATTTTAGCCAAGCAGATGATATCATTCCCAGGATAGGTATGCAAGGCGTTGAAGGGCTTTCTCAGACCTCGTATGTGCCCGACTTTGATCCATCTCAGACCAATAAGGGAGATGAGTGGTGGACTTCAAGGACTTCAGTCCGAGATTCATTAGCTCCACTGCCGTCACATTGGGAGAAATGGAATAAAGGAAAAGGAGTTCAGCTTACTGATTCACCATTGCGCACAGATGGTTCTCCGCAGTCGTCACTGTATTATTTCTCCGAAGAATCATGGATAGGATTCACGGAATAGGTTAAGAAACCAAAACTTTTACCACTTGGTCCGTCAATCTTAAATTTGTCTATAGCTACAAGGATAGTAAGTCCTGGAAAATGGCTTGGCAACGAGGTAATGTTTTCTTGTACTAATTTGCTGAATTTATCTTTGTAACACATCTTCATTGCTACATTAGTTTATTTTCATTGTGAATATTCAGGAAATGGATGCAGTTATGTTTATATGGCGAGGCAACACAACTTTGAAGAGTTGGGCTCCAAGCCGTGTTGCTTTCATGAATGCTATGTTCTGCCTCCAAATCGACGCTGCATACAACAAGTTCTTTGCTAACAAAAAAGCCTATGAATTGCCTGATTTTCTTCTTGGGTACGGCAGAGGAGAGCTTCGATCTCATGGGCGGACTGATCAAGTTTGGGGTGTCGATGTTAATTGTATCTACTTTCCTTTGTTTGTAAATGGTAATCATTCACTCCTCTACACGTCTTAGTTTTCAGCTGGCTTTCATTTACAAATTTAGTATTGTCCAACGCAGGTAATCACTGAGTTGCTGTCTGCATCAACATTATTGAAAAAATGGTGGAAGTCTTTGACTGCGGTGGGGGAAAGAACAAATAATACGTTGAGAAGTTTTCTACTATTATTCCTAGGATAGTGAAGGCCGTTGCACTACCTGAAAGACAGAAGCAACTACTCCTCGCATCATATTCTATCGTGGATGTGCCTATGAAGATGAGATTGAACAAGTCTTGTTGTGACTGCGGTGCATACACACTCAAGCACTTAGAATGCCATCTGCTTGGTATCGACCTCAGTTTATTGGATGATGAAATAATCATGGGTTGCAGACAGAAGATTGGTGTGGATTTATGGCAGGCAGCACATGATCCCATTTACGCTGAGGCAATGACACGATATGTGCCTTCACCATGGGAGAGAGAAGAGGTCTTTGACCTCGAAGATTGATTATGTGTCTAATTATGTGAAAAACTCTAGCTTTGGATTTTCTAGGAATTATGTGACAATTCTATCTTTTTTTTTGTAGGAGTTTTAGTTCTTCTAATTTGATTTTCTGCAAAGAATAGTGTACTACTTGATCATAAAACCTGAGGACCAAAAATACATTCAGAATATATCCATAATTCATAAACAAACCCTAAACCCTAAACAAACTCTAAACCCTAAATAAACCCTAAACACTAAACCATAACCTCAAATATACCCTAAACCCTTAACTCTAACCAAAGTCGAAACCATAACCCCAAACACACATGACATCTATTTATTCACTAGTAATGTTAATCTTATACTAATTATCAATTGATCAATTGTCAGGCCACTTTCTTTGCTCCATGTTTTGAAACTAATGTAGAGGATTCGAAGACAAAGTACATACGTTTGGTAGTAGGTTGTAGTCGTATATTTTGTAATTTTTTCCTGATCTGCCTTTGGTTGAATACACGTTATAGAAGTATGAAATGACGTCGTTTAGCTAATTATTTTGACCTATTCCCTTTTCTTCCTCATTCTTCCTCGACATAGAGAATTACAGCGGCGAAAATTTGGAGATCGACTCAATCATGTCTTTGGTCAATTCTTCATCTACTCCAACAGATCAAGTCGCCAAACAACGCGAAATTCCCACGAGATGCAATTGCGGTGAGGCAGTGTCTCGTTTCACTTCAAACACAGTTAAAAATCCAGGAAGATTATTTCATCGTTGTCCGATGGGATCTGAGAAGGTTAGTCTTATAATCATGTAACTTTGTCTTTGTTTCAAGCTAACTGTTTATTGGATGTTAATGATGAAGGACAAAACCCACTTGTTCAAATGAACTGATAGTCGGTTCTTGAGGAAATTGAAGACTTCCATGACCTGTTTGACGTGCTGCTTGTTGACAATATCAAGTTTCAGAAATCAGTGAGAGCTGGTGAGGCCATGATGAAAGGTCATGAGATTAGAATTGAAGAGATGGAAGATGCAATTGCACGTTGTGAAGAGAAGATCACATAATGCATTAGGGAATTAAGGATCATAAAAGCTTTGTTTGTATGTTGTTTGGTGATGGTCTTCATGTACCTTGCATATGCATGATGTTCATGTGCTGCCTCAAATTGTTGTTTTTTTTTTCAAACAAGTTTAAGACTATGTTTCTTGTTATTTCTTGGTGATTATCATCTACTATAACCAATAATTTTGCAAATACCAAATTGTCACAAACATAGATCGATTAGTCTCAAGAGTTTAGCAAATACCAAATAGTCAAATAGGTTCTTAAACATAAGATCACTATGCTTCAAGATCAATAAGAAACAAAACAGATACAACAGAACACACAGAACAAACTAGATGGGTTAATCACATGTTCCTCTCTTGTGTCCTTCTGTACCACAGCGACTGCACTTGTGCTTTTTATTCTTTCTTGATCCATGAGAAGATTTTATCTTGTCTTCTACTGATTCATACCTTCTCTTTATTGGCCGACCAACACTCTTTCTTTCTCTGGTGGTAAAACCTTAGCAAGTTTAACCTCAGCAGGGACATTTCATTCACACTCTAGAAATGCTATTGGATTAATGCATTCCGCATAGGCGGTTCTCCACGCTGCAGTGGTGTATAAGTCGTCAGTAAATCTGTGCACTTCCATGCATGTACCAAAAAAAACGTGATTGATTGGAGTCGATATGCTGAAATTTCCAAAAATAAATAGGTCCCAAGTACATGTGTTTATACTTCCATACCTCATGAATAAATGGCAGGAATGGCGTGTCGGCAAGGAATTTTTCCTATATTGTACTTCCCACATGTGCATGTTCTTCTTTCCAAATCAACATGACAATCATATATGTCTACTTTCACAAGCGATTTGAAGTCGTCAACCTTGTAGACTTGAAACCCTTTTGCCTTCACAATTCTCCTATCAATCTTTTTCTCCACCTTAGTGGTTAAAGGATCAAGATGCTTAGAGCTTACCAAGCGACACTCATAGAACCATCGAGTCAACAGTTCTCTTATACTATCTAGCAAATGAATAACCGGATATTCTCTAGGTATTCTCAGAACTGAATTTATCGAATCTGCCGGGTTTGTGGTCCTAATGTCATACCTTTCACCAGGGAAGAGAGAACGAGCCCATTTGCGCACATCAGCATCCCGTAGATATCTTCCAAGCTCAGGACTCATTTCAAAAATTTCGGTGATATGTTCCTGAAATTCAGTGTACCTATATGCCCGTGAAGCCTTTTCCACCAAGGCAGTCAACCCTTTTGTCTTGAAAAATGCAACCACATTGGTCAACAAGTGATGAATGCAAATTCCATCTGCTGATTGAGGGTAGACAGTCTCAATCACTTTAGAAATAGACGCATTTCTATCTGAGACAAAATATAGGTCTTGACAATCAGTAATAACCACTTTCAACTGTCTGAAGAACCACCCCCACGAATCATCATTCTCCGAATCAACAACCCTAAATGCAATCAGATACAAATTAGAGTTACCATCTACAGCAGTAGCAACAAGTAGAACTCCTTTGTATTTATTTTTCTAGAAAAGTTCCATCAACAACAATCACCCTTTGCATTGCATTGTAGAATCCGCTAACTGATTGCCCAAATGACATAAATAGATACATGAATCTTCCCTTCTCATTAGTTTCATAGTGAGTATGCGTACCAGGATTAGCTTCTTTAATCATATGCAAATATGCTGGGATTTTAGCATAACTGCGATCTGGTATACCTCTAATAGCTGCAATAGCAAACTCACGAGCTTCCCAAGCGTGCCAATAAGTAATCTCACAACTATGCTCCAATCTCATAAATTGAATGATGTCATTTGCTTTTGGGCCATCGTTTGCATCATCAAATCGATGTTGTATCAGAGTCCCAATTGTTCTTGCCGATGTTGTTTTTCTGAATTTCCTTGTCTTTGAAGGAGCACATGAATGTCTTCCCTCGCAACGGTTGATCATGAAATATGTAGACTCATCTATATCTTCTGTACGCACAGTCCAGTTGCACAATGCATCCTTACATCGAATATACCACCATTTTCTCGTGGATTTGAAAACAGTGTAATTGAAATTATTCTTCATCGCCAAAATTTCCATTGTGGCCTTCAGAACCCCTTTACTTCTGAAAATTTGATCTTTCTTCACAAAATCTCCTCTCCAAGCTCGACCAACATTTTCATTATCTCCATTGTTTTCACTCCTTAACCCAGCATCACCGGAATCATCCGCAGCGACATGATCCTTCCTTGTATCACAAGACTCCTTTGACGGCTTCACAAAATCTGCTCGATTTATCTCAGGAACTTCTCATCCTCAACATTACTTGAATTTCATGGTCCTTATTCAAATCGATATTGACTCGTTCTTTTTTATTTACACCCAAACCAGAGAACGTGACACACAAGATAGTAGATGAATCCCTCTTTGCATACGCCACAAAATTAGATGCTTGCCGATCATTGGTGATAATAATTGGAGGATTCCCTCTTTGATTCACCATTGAATTACTGAACTCGGTATTAAGAACATTATGGTCCACCCCATAATCCTCACACACGATCCTTTTGAGCTTCTCCAATGGAGTAGTAGTTTCTAATGTTACCATTCGACCACGCCTTGCTTTGTCTACCACGAAATTCCACTCTTCACTACAACTAGACACCCATTCACCAGATTTAACATAGATTAGAACCATGTTGTATTGATAGAGAGAAGAGATGACTTTGTGGATGAAGAAGAGAGAAACACAAACGAAGAGAAAAAGATCGTGGGAGGAGGAGGAGGAGAAGAACGTGGAAAAAATATTCTCAAATATATTTTGAGAGATTTAGGTAGATTTAGTTTAGATTTAGGAAACTTCTTTAACCGAATATGGAAGTTTTCATATTTTCACGATTTTCCTAGAATATGCACACTACCTAAGCAGAACACTGTATAGTAGGTGATAAATGTATTCCTCTTGTAGGCGTCATATAAGGTAAAAGGCAGAACAAGTTATGTCATGTAATATAACCGACCTATATCTTTGAGTTGTTTGTGGCTATATATCGTTATCAAGCTGCAGGTAGATCGAAGACATCTTTCTTGATTATAACGTAACCGATTCTATCTTTGCTAGAATATACAAGAAAAGTCAGTTTACGGTATATACCCTTGATATATCTATGTTTAAAACTTAGAATCATACATATAAACTACGTAGATTACCAGAATGAGTATTCTAACTGTAGCTAGAAGATAAAATAAAATATGATTCCAATTTTTTTTTAAAGTTTAGACATATATATTGTCATACTTATGTTTCAAACAATTTTCATATTTTTTTACATTTTTAAAATTCAGTTTACTATTTTTTCCATTGAAGAAGGGTAAACCATGTTCAGAATTGCTAAAAGTATGAGAAGTTTTATTGTGACAAACAAAAGTTCAAAATGTCCAATTTTTCCAAATTTAAAATGATCATCAAATTTCAGAATGTTACGTAAATCGATGCAACATAATATATAAACAAGTTTTTTTTTTTTTTGACGTCGAACGGCCATTCTATTACTCAAGCTTGAGGTGGTCTGGGTAACCAGACCGGAATAGAACAACCAATAAAAAGTAACTCTCTCCGAAATGTCCTAGCAGTCTTAGCTAAAAAGTCCGAAAACTGATTGCGCACTCGTGGAACATGTATGATTTTGAAGTCCGGAAAGCAAATCTGCAGTGTCTCTATCTTCTCCAATTCTGTCGCAAATCTTGGCCATTTTTGGGGTTCATTTATCATAGCAATCAGCTCCTTACAGTCTGTTCCAAAGCTCTGACATGGCGAGTTTTGAAGCATGTTCTCCATCGCCCAGCGCAGTGCTTCTATCTCAGAATGCAATGCTGATTCACATCGAGTGAAGTTCCGTGTACCCATCAGTTGTATGTTCTCCCCGCTATCCATCCAAGCCCATCCACATCCACTGAAGCTATCAGAAGCTGTCCATGATCCATCCACGAGGCAAATATTGCCCAAGCTTAAGACATGGTTTTCCTCATTGTTGTTGTCTTGCACTACCGGTGGTATCAACTTGTTTGCACTAAACCAGGCTTGGCATTCGCTTTCTGCATATCGGACTAGCTCCAAAGGATCTCTGTCTATTCCCCTGAAGAGCTTATCATTGCGAGCCTTCCATATATACCATATTATCCAGGGATAAGGATCCCTGTCTTGGTCTAATGCTATGATATTCTTTTTCCTCCAGAATAGATAGTCCATGTTTGTATAGACACTTGACGCTGGAAATATGCCTGGACTTGTTGGAGTCGTCGATAAAGACCATGCTTGCAGAGCAGGAGGGCATTCAAATATAGCATGAGTTACAGATTCTTCTGCCTCCCCACACCTCGGGCAGTAGTTTGTCTGGATACATGGCAAACAGAGCTAGCTTGACTTCCCATTCTGAAACGGGAGCCGTGAGGCGGTCATTCATATCACATGTGATCGTCGTGGGAACTTCTGATAGCGCCTCTTCAATATCTTCTGGAATAGACGACTCAAAGATTTGTCTAAAATAGCCAGTCGCAATGGCTACCAGACCTTCCTCATCCTCAACTATGTTACCATCTGCATCCAATAGCTGCGTGATTTTGTTCCGTGCTCTCCGTTGCTTCGTCAAGGCATGAAAATATTTTGTATTCTTGTC
>NC_027748.1:36436865-36459215 GCF_000695525.1 Brassica oleracea var. oleracea | reverse complement strand
TGGGTAAGCAAGCCACAAGTAGAACAATGCTTAAATAACATCTCGTATTTGATCTCAATTGTAACCTCATCCCCTTCCGGAGATTCAGCCTTCCTTGCAAACTTCAGCGGCCGACGAGTATCAATATCAATGAGCATTCTCCCTTCCATTAGCTCAATTTGGTCCTGATGAACATGTCCCAACCGAGCTCCTATCTCCTTCAGATTATTAACCGTCCACAGGTGAAGTGGAACACCAATCAATCGAGTCCAGAAAGGGATTATCCAAGGGTAATCATCATGGACAATAGGTTCCCACCGAACCAGCACAAACATGCAGAAGTTGAAGTGGAACGGGACCTTTCGAAGGACAGAGTTGAGATCATCCTCTGTGGTAAAGTTCAAAAGAAACTTTCCATTACCCAAATCGTTAGCGGTAATACGGTCCTCCATGCCCCATTGCGATGGCATTTTCTGAAGAAGCTTTTCGACATTTTGTTTCTTCGGGTTCAGAATCTTTCCAATCAAAGATAACTGGAATTCCGTAATATTTTTGGGAGTGTCTTGATCAGTTAACTTGATCGTTTCATCATCCTCATCATACATGATCCCTTTGCCTTTAATATCAATCCAGTGACTGGATATGTTACGTTGAAACGATCCCATGCGAGAATACTAGGATCAATAGAGAACAAGACCAAAGTCTGCGACTTTTGATCGCAGTGAGAGAGATCAGATCGTACGAGTCCAACCAGATCAGAGACAACTAGAAACAGAGCAAGCACTGACTCTGTGCCGTTTAACGAACCAGAGCACCGGCACCTCGCCAAGCTAGAGACAGGAGAGACAGCCCGGTTGATGATTCGATGAGCAGTTTGGAATATGTAAGGTCGTCGATGTCGTCAGTAACAGAGTAAACCGTCGTGTCTCGCATAAAGCGTGGGGGAGACGGCAGCAAAACGGACCCAGAATCAGAGATCGTCGGAACACCAGTGCGCAAGTAATCGTCGATGTGGGAATCAATACGCCGAAGGACGTACCGATCAGGTGGAGATCGAAACTTCAATGGAAGATTTCAATTAATTACTTAATATATAAACAAGTTGCTAGTACTGAATACGATATTATTATAACTTGGTTATATATTGTGAAGAATATGATACGCATATGAAATAGTGTCCTAACCCTTGTAAAAGTAAACGTACTTGTAAATTCCTTTACGGACATGGACGATGATCCAATTAGAGTTACCAACAGGGACAGCATCAATGGCTTTTTGAACCGAAGTGTAATCTCTTTTGCCTTCAATATCGACTATTATCGATCTATTTGTTGCGATTTTTTCAGTCAGAAGCGGCGCACCAAATTTTGTCTTTTGCATTGCTGAAGCGTCCGAACCCCGTGCGAACATTATAACAAGGGTTAGGACAATGATCATTCTTGTTAGGTCATCCATCTTTATTTTTACTTTTTGGGGTTTTACTTTTCTTTTTGGAAGAGAGATGGAAGAAAAGCTAACATATTAATTGGTGAATGAAGAGGTTAAATTTAGGGAGAATTTACCAGATGTGTAAGATTGCAAAAAAAATTTAGTGCATGTCATTGATTTTGACATAATGTAATAATTAACATTTATGCCATTTATTATCCGGTTTTACCATTTTTTCCTGTAATCATCCAGTGACTTTGTGATGTTAGAAATGATGTGGCAAAAAAATATATGGTGAATAAGATATTTAAATATGATGTCAACAAAATGAGATGTGTCTTAGATTTAGTGCACACTATTGACAATGACAGTGTCAAAATCATCCACATCACTGTTTTTTTACTTCTAATTAGTAAATCTATACTGTAATCAGTAAATTATAAACCAAATATAATCTACAACTGTTTTACTATATATTTAAAATTTATTAGCCATAGTATGGAACATACATATTAAATCCTACCCACCCACTTAAATATTAAACCCTAGACAAACCCCCTAGTTAATAAATCTAAACCCAAATATAATCTTAACCATACGTTGCAAGTGTACAATTCTATCTCAGTGACATAGTACAACACTCAAGATGCGGTAAGAACTATACATGATAAACCCACCTAAAATCGCTGACTATTGTACCCAAACTCATACTTAGTAAATCTAAACCCTAACCAAGAACATATAAACCCAAATACAATCTATAAACTATTTTTCAATATTAGACAATCTAAACCCTAACAAGGAACCTATAACATGGCAAATTATTACATATTTAATAAATAGTATAGAACTATTGTCTCAAATAGTATAGAACTTATAAGCAGTATAGAATGACTGACTCACACCCAACTTTAAATATTAAACCCTAAACTGTTATCACTAAACCCAAAACTCAACCCTCACCTTTCAAATACTAAACCCTAAATCTTAATCACAAAATCCTAAACCATACCACTCATTTAAATATTAAACCTTAAACAAACTCCCTAGTTACTAAATCTAAACCCAAATATAATGTCTATGATTGCATGACAGAAGTTAATGTTGATCCCAACCATACCCATTCACCTTCTAAATACTAAACCATAAATTCTAGTCACTAAACCCTAATACAAATATACCCTAAACCCTAAACCTAAATAAATAGATTAAGCTAAACCCTAATCAAGGAAGTATACACCCAAATAGAATGTATATAATATGGTTTACTATACCTAAACCTTTACTTAGTAAATCTAAACCCTAGGCAGAAACCTATAAACTCAAATACAATCTATAAATTGTTTTCCAATATTAAACACTTGAAAGCACATTTACTTGGTTAGCATGTTGTATATCTTATATTCTATATAGTCTAAGTAGTATAGTAAACGAATGTTCCAAATAATCAAATATGTCCAACACTCGAAAAATAAATTTCATATTACAATCAATCACACAAAATGACAAAGAAGAGACCTATCAAATTTAAAAACATGACATATTATTACATTTTTAAGGAGTAGTGTAGAAATATGTCTCAAATAGTATGGTAACCGTACATAGATAGCTATACTTAAGAATATATACTATACTATTCATTTCACCAAATATAATATAGCCGGCGAGTTCATCTTCTTCAATTCTTTTTTTAGACAAACCGATACACATTCATTTCATTCACCATCATTATTCTTCACCATCATATAGAGATCGTCTTCATCTCCTCTCTTTTTCCCGACACGATGATGCTTTTACCGACTCGCCATCGTTTTTCTTCACCACTGGATTTGTAAAATAAAAACAAAAACAAAAACTGAGTATGTAAACAAAAGCATAATTGTGAGTATCAATTGATTTAAGAAAAAAAAGGAGAAAAAAATGAAAGAGTTGTTGTGTGTGTTCACCGTCTACGCTTTCATCGTTGTCTGTTATTCACCACTGGATCTTTAAAACAAAAACAGAAACGAAAATAGAGTATGAAAACAAAAGCATGATTGTGAGAATCAATTGATTTTTTTTTAAAAGAAAAAGAAATGAAAGAGTTGTTGTGTGTGTTCACCGTCTACGCTTTCATCGTTGTCTGTTATTCACCACTGGATCTTTAAAACAAAAACAGAAACGAAAATAGAGTATGAAAACAAAAGCATGATTGTGAGAATCAATTGATTTTTTTTTAAAAGAAAAAGAAATGAAAGAGTTGTTGTATGTGCTCACCGTCTATGACTTCATCGTTGTCTCTTCTTTTGAACAATTGATTGTTCTTTTGGTGAAGTATTGAAAGAGAAAAATTATGTGACAGAAGAAAATGTATGATTTTGTTGATAATCTGAAGAAGAAAGAGAGACAGTGGAAATAGATGGTGGAGTAGAGACGTGGCGGTGGTGGTGATGGATCAGAAGATTTGGCTAAAAGTTTTTTATATATATTTTAATTATTTTTGTTAGTAGGTTTCACCGGTTGGTTGAGAAGGGTAATACGACAATAATCTATAATGTGTACAGTGTATATTGAAAAAACAAGGCTTTTAGATATTGGGTGAATTATCATTTGTTTGATGGATGTAGAATGCAATTCCCCTTAAATTTAAGAAACATGCTTTTAAATTTAGGTGTTTGGTTGTGTTTTGTTTTGGGTGGTGTGGGATTTTGAAGGATGTTGGGGTCAAAATCGGTTACGACGAAATCAAAGTGAGAAACTTCCCGTGAAATGTCTTCTTTGTAAAAGAAAGATAAAAGTCAAAAGAATAGAGAAGTGAGAAAACCTAAAATCAAAATTTGTAACAATTCCAAAAAGTATTCACACGATAAGTCTTCGAGAAAGGTTAATCAAGGCCTCAGACAACGGATCCTAGACAGCGAAACACCCATCGTCCAACTCGTTGAAGGGCGAGTTGGACCGGATGCACCGACCAACTCGCCCGTTCGGCGAGTTGGATCGAGCAAGCCGTCCAACTCACCGAACGGGCGAGTTGGACAGACCACGCCGTCCAACTCGTCGAACGGGTGAGTTGGACTGACCACGCCGTCCAACTCGTCGAACGGGCGAGTTAGATCGACCGAGCCATCCAACTCGCCCGTTCGGCGAGTTGGATCGAGCAAGCCGTCCAACTCGCCCGTTCGGCTAGTTGGATCAATCAGCCTCCTTTCGTCTCGTCCTCCTAGCTTCCCCCTTCGGGATTAGATCGAACCTGCTCTTGTTTCATCTCGATCGGAGTCATTGTTGGAACTTTACGATTTAAAAACTGCAAGAACTCGTTCTCTTGAATAACATTCGGATTGATCGTATAAAACCGCAACGGTTAGCCGAACACCTCAAATTGCCTACGCTATACGAGGAATTTGAATGTTCTTCGGAATCGACATCGTTTCAAAAGCGCACTTTTTATAAAATCGTAAAAACGCATAAGTCGGAAAATGGCCCGAAAAGGCCCAGGACGCGGCTAAGAGCCCACTTACGATTTTATACGAAATCAAGCCCAATTGTTATGACAATTTATCTTTTGTTATGCAGGAGAAGATAAATGTCCACTTCGGAGGATAAATGTGAAGTTTCCGAAGATAAATACAAAGATCGAGGAAAAATAGAATATTTCTGCGAAGTGATAAACTCGACCGAGGGCAGAAAGGGAAAGAGTAAACCACCTCTAGAGGAGTATATAAGGATGTCGAGGTCGAAGATGCAGAGGGACGCAATTTTTCTATTCAGAGCAAAAACTTAGCACTTAGGGTATTTAGGTAATTTTCTGTTTTTTGTTATCGAGCTGCGACTCAATTAGGTTTCCACAGTCTTAGGTTGCTAGAACTAGGAATCTCGCAGACGGCTCTTGCGGCCAAGGCTCTTACCTTATTGTAATGCTCAACACAGATACGGAATAAAAACCTTTCTTGCTCTCTTTTTCGATTCTTATACTTATTTTCATTTATACTTTCCTGTTCTGATTGCTTGGCGTGTGGTTTAGCTGATATCTGGGACCTCTGGAAAATTTAGGGTTTCATATCTTTCCTAAATCAACAGAAATTGACAGTGTGAATTTTGTTTCCCACAGTTTGGCGCTAAAAGGAGGGGAGGGGGCTATGGATCAACCTAACTCTCAGCCACCAACGCTCGATCAGACATGTCACGCGATGATCTCAATAACTAAAAAACTCGTGATGGCAACACTGCCGACGACAACGTTGAAAATACTCCAGCAACGAACGTTACCGCGGTTAACGTTAACACCACAGCATTCGAGGAGGTCCAGAAGATGTTCTCGACTTTTGAAAAGAAGTCAGCAGAACGGGACAAGGTCATGAGTTCTCTCGCTAAAACGGGTTGAAAACCTAACAGCAAGAACGAGGGCCGTTCTTCCGCGCGGAACAACCCGAGTCCGCGGAAGAAGACTCAATTTCGCAACTCCTGCGGACCGGTCCGCCAACGTGCAGGAGAAAACGTCCGGGCAAAACCCCGACGAAATCACTCATGCGCCAACACGGAAAAACCCGGGAGATCTTCCCCCTTTGATGGAAGACAAGGAGGAAGGAGAAATCGGGCGCGCCGATGTGGATTCTAGCAGTCAGTCCGAACCTACGGATGAAGACGCAGACGTGCATCCGTGTCGTTCAAGGAGCCCTGCGGCTCAAGACGATTCCCAGTTCGATAACCCTATGACCGAAGAAGAAGAAGCTATCTTCTGGGATGAACATGAAGAACTGGCCGAGGAGCAAACTCGGAACACTCGCGACAAACGCCAACAAGGTCAGAATATGCTAGTGAGAAGTCCGAGATTCGCAATCTTCGTGATCTTCTCATGAAAACGGTTGCAGAAGTTAGAGCGGTGAAATCTCAGATACATCACGCTAGTAGCACCGCACCCGAGATCGATATGCTGCTCGAGGAATCTCGAAAAATGCTCTTCACTACTCGCATCACCGGAACTAGGGTTTCAGATCATGGAAAGATCAAGGTAAAACCTTACGACGGTACAACCGATCCAAGGGTACATCTAGAGGATTTCCAGATCGCGATGGGGAGAGCCAAGTTTAGAGAAAGCAAAAGAGATGCCGGCGAATGCCGCCTCTTCGTCGAAAACCTCCGAGGAGCAGCACACGAATGGTTCTCTCACCTGAGATGAAATTCCATCGGAAGTTTTCGCCAACTCACCTCGGAGTTTCTCAAGCAATACTCTATGTTCATAGATCGAGAAACCTCCGATGTCGATCTTTGGAGCATGTCCCAGGGAGAGGACGAATCTCTCTGCTACGTCATAAAACGGTTCAAGACCGTCATGGCTAGAGTCAGCGGAATAAGCGACAAAGTAGCTGTAGACGCGCTCCAAAAGACGCTCTGGTACAAGTTGAAGTTTAGGAAGTGGATAACTTTAGATAAGCCGCATATGATCCAAGACGCGCTCCATAAAGTCACGGACTACATAATCATCGAAGAAGAGACGAAAATCTTGTCGCAAAAGTAGAGGCTGACGAAGACATCGTCAAAGGATCATGGGTCGGATCAAAAGCCTAAAAAGAAAAACCCTCGAAACAACAAAAACGTCCATCACGGGGAAGAAGAGACCCAGGGAGCGCATAACTACCCCATCAACTCCGGATCGGAGCAAGGCCGGACGACGGGCAATACATGGACCCGGAATCCAAATTACGATGAGAACGCCTTCTGCGACTTCCACCAGGCCCGCGGCCACTCGACCGTAAATTGCAAAGTTCTCGTCTCTAGGTTGGCCGCAAAGCTACTCGCGGGAGAAATCGCCGAAGTGTCTAGCGTAAAATATCTCTTCCGCGATTCAGACCGCCCTCCAAGAAACGATAGGCCCCCTCAAACAGCGAGCTCTCTCCAAGGGAACCAATCGGGAGAAAAGTGCGGAAGGAGGCAGGACGAGAAGGGCAATGACAATGGTCGCCGCAAAGTCAATATGATCATCGGAGGATCGCAATACTGCAGCGATACTGTCTCTGCCATCAAAGCTTATCAGTGCAAGGCCGAGACAAGCGTAAATTCGCTAACCTAGTCTGCGCCTAGTGACTTCCCGAAAGGAGCGATCACTTTCGATGAAGAAGAGGCTGGCGGGATCGACCAGCCCCACTGCGATCCGCTCGTGATCGATCTCGTGATAAGAGATCTCGAGGTCGCAAGGGTTCTCATCGACACAGCTGGTAGCACGGTCAATGTCATCTTCCGTGACAGTCTCAAGAGGATGAACGTCGAGCTAGGAGAAGTCGTACCATCGCCCAAACCGCTAACCAGTTTCGAGGACACAACGTCAATGACTCTCGGATCGATCAAAATTCCCGTTGCTACGAAAGAAGTCACGAAGATTGTCGACTTCGCGGTCGTCGACCACCCGGCCATTCACAACGTCATCATGGGCACGCCTTGGCTAAACCCCATGAAGGCAGTCCCGTCGACTTATCACTTAGGCCTCAAATTCCCGACTAATAATGGAATTGCCGCAATCTGGGGATGCCAGACACAGTCAAGACATTGCTTCTTGGCCGAACACAAGCTAAGGCAAATCACTACCACCGCGATGGTGAAACCCAAACGGGCGAAGCTAACTCAGGTACTAACTGAAAACGCTTCGGAAAAAAAGGGTCCAAAATCGTCGATTCAAGCAACGGCCAAGAAACATTAACCTATTCTACTGATATATAAACTTTAGTTTTAAAACAATATTTTAATATGTAATTATCATGATATTTAGAAAAATTTATTAATAAATAGATATTAACAATTGAAATTAACAATATCTACCGATTATATCAAACTTATTTTTATCTTATATTTAGCTTATGATTTTACTGACAAATATTATAGCCAGCTTCTCTGTATTAAAATTCAGTTTAGTTTATATATATTTTTTAAATTAAAAATATAATTGATTTATATAAATTTTATTTTAATGAAAATTTATCTAAAAATATTATTTTCTGTTTTTACTATTTATGTGTGTATTTTAAAGTTGTAGCCTTTGATATTATTAATTCTTAGTTATTTCTCTGTTTGCAATTATATACATATATATTATGTTTTTTAACATATTTATATTGTTCGTAAATCATAATTTTTTTAATTTCAAATTTTTTTTATATGTCATGATTTATATAAACTGTTAATACCTGTTGTAACTATTTTTATCATTTATTTTACCTATCTTTTTAGGGCTTCCCCCATATTTTATTTGAATGTATCCAATCAAAGTTTTTATTCTCAACGCAACAATTTACATTATATGCATAATATTTAAGTTTGATTTGTATTTAGAAAGTTTTACAATTAATAAATGTGTGATTTTTGTGATAGTTTATTATTTGGATTTAAAATTTAATAACTGTAAATATTTTAGGGACCTTTAGTTTATTTTAAATAATATTTATTAGATAATATACAAATTTTTAAAAAATGAGTTTTAATTAATATAAATAACATTTTATTTATTGAGATAACACGCAATGAATTATATGATTATAAAAGTTTCACTATTTTAAAATATAGTAATTACATCAAATATTAGATCCATCTAATACTCTAGATTCTCTATAATTGATTAGATTTTACTTTTTGTATGGAAAATATTAATTTTTGGTAAAATAAATAATTTTTATTTTAAAGTTTTACATGAAAATGTTTAAGATCTTTTGATAATTTTTATATATTTTGATAATTATTTTCTTAGTTGCTAGTTTCTACAAAATTTAGCAGATCTCTTAGATAATATATTCATTTGTAATCTTGAGATTTTATTTCCTAAATGTTAGAAGTTTTTTAATATTTTATTTTTATGTTTTTTCTACTAATTTTATTTTTATGTTTTTTTCAATTAATTTGTTTGGTGTGCTTCGTTAACCTCTTTATTTTTCCATCTATTTTATAAATATTTCTTTCTAAATATATTTTCGATAGAAACAATCATATATCTTATTTTGTCTTATCTCTTATATGAAATAAATAATTTTATAGGTGAATGGGATTAGAGATTTATGAAAATTAATTGTGTAATTTGATCTAATGACCATTGATTTAAACAATTTGTAGACTATCCACTTGTCAGATTTGGTTCACTATAGTCTAATTATTTAGTTTCTATAAAGCTTTTGACTGAAATTAACTAAAATAATTTGTGTCAAAGACATTAAATAATAACTAAAAGTTTAAGTTTTTTAATTAAATAAATTGCTTAAAAATATAGACAGCTCATATATATATATACTGTTTTTAACAATTCATGTTTACACAAGTAACTTGTTTTCAACATTTTAAATATTTTTTTTTGTAAACTTTTTGAAAGCCAAAGAATGAAGTGACACTATAGAAAGAAACAAACTGAAGTAACCAATACTTTAGATCTTTTTTTTTTAACTTCGGTAACCTATTATAGTTTTAGATGATTGTTATAGTCTATACCATTACTTTTGGATAAAAAATCTAGACTAAATTTTATGTTAATTTTCTTTTAACCTTAGCAACATTAATTTTATATTTTATTTGGATATATATGATTTTATATTTTTTGAGATATTTTAGGACATAATTTGTTTTAGGAATTTTTTTGACGTTAATATCTCAAAGAGTTATCGTATGCATCAATTTAATACATTTTTAATGAGCTACGTGATACTAACATTTTATTTTGTAAACCTTATATTTTGATAATATTAAATTATATAAATAATATTATATTAAAATACTATTAAATTATATAAATACTATTAGATCTTATATTTTGGAAACGTTATTTAAAATATAATGTTAAAATATTTGTAAACCTTATCTAAAAAAATACTTTAAATATTAAAGATTTAATATATTTAAATATTTGGAAACCTTATTTCATTTTTAATTTAAATATTAAATATTAATATATACTTTTTATTTTTTAATATTTAAAAATTTAATTTAATATTTAATTTAACTACTATTAGATATTAAATATTAGTATATTTTAATATTATAATAAATTTAATAGTTCAATATTAATACTAATATAGTATAATATTTTATATTTTAGTAATATATATACTAATGTAATATTTTATATTATATATATACTAATATATTTTATGATATTTTAATATATTTTATATATTTTAGTGTAATATATTTTATGATATTTTATTACATAGACTATTATCATAATATATTTTAATATTATCATAATCATATATATAATATTATTAGATATATAGTATTGATGATATTATCATTATATTGTAATATAATGATGTAAAATATTTGTTTTTTCAGTTATTTTTTGTTACTAACTTGTTAGATCCTTTAGTTTGCGATCTTTTTGATTAGGATTTGAATAAAGAAAATTTTACATTAACCACTATTTTATAATTTTTTGGTTTAAGATTTTTTAAAAGGATAATTACTATCAATTTTTTTTTTACAATTATCTTTTCTTTGTGATTTTTGGAAAGAACAATTAGGACTACATAAAGTATTGTACATATGCTTTAGAAAAGAAAATAAATAATTTTACAAATCTCTTTTGGTATAGGATTTTTTAAAACGAAGAATTCTTTAAAATAAAATAAAATTACTCTTACTTTTTTAAAATAGTTTTTATAAACTTATCTTTGTTTTTATTAACTTATATCTTATATATTTGATTATTATGAGATATTTTAACACATGTCACAATTTTAAATATGGTTGATTGTGCTTCAGTGTGTTTGATTTAAAATTTGAACTTTAATCCTATAAAGTTGATCTAGGAATATAATATTTATTGACAAAAAGAAGGAATATCATAATTATCATTGCTTGAATTTTTAACTGACGTTTGTAGACTTTGAGTTTTGACCATACCCTTAGAGAAGCTCCAATGCAAGTTTTATAGACAATATCTAAAACTTGAAAATGATAAAAATAAATGAAAAATAAATTTTTTACATGAAATAGATTAAATCGATCCTCTGCACAACCGCTGCTAGAACCGTATGAGAACGGAGAATCTTTGGAAAAGGATACTTGTCTTATTTTAGTTGGCTAAATAAAATAATTCATTAAAAACAATTAAACCCAAGTTTAAAAGTTGAAATAATCATTTATATGTTATTAGTATTACTTTTACTTTTTCTTGTAAATCATAAAATAAAATTACCTATCCAACAAGATCCATTATGTATAGATTAAAATCAATATTAAGATTGCAAATTAATACAATTGAATTAAATTAAGTAACACTAAAAATGAAATACAAGAGATGAGATTGTTAAGGAGTATATCACCATTAGAGTTAGAAAAATCAGATTAGTTTCTTAATGTATTTTCTACTTGAGTCAACACTATTATATTAGTAAGATACTTGGTGAAAATCTCACCATTGAGGCTGCTCTTACCAAAACGGCTAAATGCTCATAAATCGATATATATATAACAACATTTAAACTATAGAATATTATAAGAAATCTAACAAAGAGAAACAAAAGCAAAAATGGATTCTCTAACACAACTCATAGTTATCTTCATGATGACTATGTTCATAAGTGCAACTATATCTCAAGCGACGACCGTGGTGATACATAATAATCTTGAAGGTGGTTTATCGCTAGGATACCATTGTAAATCGGGGGATGATGATCTTGGATACAAGAGTTTGGCACCAGGTGGATCAGGATCCTTTGACTTTAACCCTGATATATTTGGTCGTACGTTATTTTTTTGTAGCTTTAGTTGGAATAATGAGTCGCATTCTTTTGATATCTATAGCCAAAAGAGAGACAGAGAATTTGAAAAGTTTGGATGCACACAATGCGAATGGAGGATAAGCAAAAAGGGACCATGCAAACTTAACAAATACAATAAAATGTTTGATGTTTGTTATCCCTGGGATGCTTAACAAACCCATATAATATCAATATGTATAACTCTTACTATTGAAAACAGAATAATAATAATAATAATAAAATATATCTTTCAACTAATTTAATAAATATTATTTAAGCTAAATAACTGAAAAAAAAAATTGATCTTTGCTGGACATTGTTTGCCGAACTTCATTGTCTTACATTTTACTTTTTTTTTTATAATCTGGATATCCGGCGAGTCGTCCCAACCGACTAATTTCCTAGGACCTGTCTACTGACACCAAACAGACCCGATCTTGCATTTTTAGTTTGGAGAAAGAGTCACATTATTTTGATAACTACAGAGTTTGGATGCACAAAATGAGAGTGGAGAAATACAGAAAATTGATCTTGCAAGATTTAGCATGTTTATCTTTGCTCTTCATGGAGTTATTGATGTTAGAAACATTTAACTCTATCTCTATCTCTACCTCTATCTCTATCTCTATCTCTATCTCTCACTTTTCTTTTCTTTTTCCCTCTAAGATAATAAAATGACTAAACTAAAGTTGAATACATATATACGAAATACAGATGATACAATGCATAGGCCAAGACATCAAAAGCGAAAAAAATAGAGGAGGAAAAATAGTAAAATATCAGTAACGGACTTTTCCTTGTCAAAGAGAGCATAAGTCGGTCCACCATCCACCATCCACCATCCACCATCCACCATCCTTCTGGGAATCTTGTATGCGCCTTTGTTGCATACAAACTACAAAGACAGAAGAAAGGAAAGATGACAAGCGATTGCTAACCACCCCTTTGGCTGATTTTAACCTTTGATGGTGTCTTCCTAAGTCGCGTTTAGATCCTTTTACTTAATAACAAATTAATCAAACAAATGTTTCTACGGAGAAATAACAAAAGACTAAGTTATGATTGCATGGAATAAACATTATGTATACAATTATTTTTATATATGTTATTAATTTTGTGTTTATTTATATATTATGAAATAATAAATATATTCAAATATTCAATAATTGAAAATCGAGTAACTATTTATGTATATAACTAAACTGGAGTAAACACATAAATCAAAATAATCACTTTGTTTATTTCCAAAATTTTTACAGTTCAATAAAAAAATAATCATTTTATTTATTTTATATAGTATATAATTTAATTTAAATGATCTTGACATAGATATATAATATATTTTAATATCTATTTATTAAATATATTATTTTATAACATATTATATTTATAACATTTATATATTTATAATTGTTTTTTATATGTGTAGTAATTGTTTTATATATTTATGATGATATGTATTGAGATATAAATATAATAATATATATAATGACTCGCATTTTAAAAGCACGGGATTTGTTTATTTTGAAAATTAAATATTTGTTAATTTTAACCTTATGTGTTATTTGATAACTAATTTTTTTTAATAGTGTTGATGTTTTATAGTCATACAAAGTAATTCTGAAGAGTTGTTTTTTAAAAAGAGTTCCTTGTATTAATATTTTTAGTTTATTGTAAAATATTAAATCCCAAATATCTTTTTCGTAGCATATTTTAAAAGGTGATTAAAAGAAATACAAACAAAAATTTGAATCCATTTTTATGTTTTACTGTTTTAAAATGGGTTTTCTAATTTTTTTTGTCTAAATCCCAAATATCTTTTTCGTAGCATATTTTAAAAGGTGATTAAAAGAAATACAAAAAAAAATTGATTCCATTTTTATGTTTTACTGTTTTAAAATGGGTTTTCTAATTTTTTTTGTCGATAAAAATCAAGTATTTAAATGAGTTTCGGTCTATAAATTCGTGAAATCCACCCACAAGTAATCCAACTTCTTCAACGGTCTTACCAAAAAAGAAGAAATGGAAAGTAATAATAAAAAATTATATTCAGATTTTTGGCATGGCTAAAGTGCTAATACAATGTAAATATCATATATGTCATAAATCGATTTTAGTATAGATCTTTGAAGTATACATAAAAATGATTATAATCTGATTGGGTTTCTAATAAAGTCGAAATGAGCTTGAAAATTTTAGCTTTTTTTTTACTGCCGAAATGAACTTGTAAATTGGGTAATAGCAATTTTCGTAATTAATTGAAAAAATCAGGGGCATAATACTAAAAAGAATTCTGCTTTAATAATATAGATATTTATTAATTGAGGCTTCATACTCATATGATTTTATTAACATTTGTATATTTGATGTAAAAAAATTAAACCATTAATTACATAATTTTCAATGTGAGAGAGTTTGATACTTTTAGTAATGTAAAATCTTTTACAAAAATTTAATGTAAATTTTGAAATTAAAATATTAAGGTCTCATGGTTTTTTAATGTTAATTTTTAAATTAACAAATTTATGTTTTTTATAGGGGAAATGCCAAATATGACCTATAACTTGATTTTAAACACAAAGGTATACCCCAACTTGAATCAAATCCAAAACTAACCCAAAAGGATAGTGAAATTACAAGTAGCCTCTTATGACAAAAAAAAAAAACAGAATGTACGAATATAACCCGTGGAAGTCTTCTGGAGGGTTTATAAGTTTTCTCATATTGTAGATCTTAACAATAATTTATAATTTTTAAAAAAAATATTTTGATGGGAAAAAATTGAAATCATGTAACTATAAACATTTGTAAATGATATAAATTAAGATATAGTAAAATTGAAAAGTTTTCAACACAGATGAGTGAATGTAGTGAGTCATAGTATTCTTTGGTTTAGGGTTTGGTAACATATGTTGTAGTATTTTTTGTATTTTTAAGGTTACATTTTGGAAGCTTAACATTTTTTTGGAAAATTAAAATTTGACCTACATGTATTTATTTTCGTGTATATTAAACACTTTCAAAGTTTATTTTAAGTTTAGTGATTTTTTTTCTATTTTGTTAGTTATTTAAGTTTAGGGTATAAATTTAGTGTCCGGAAAGTCTTCTGAGCGAGTAGTATAATCAGAGACAGAAGACTTTCAGAAAGTCTTCTAATAAAAAAACTTCCCTGAAAGTTTTCTAAATCGAAAATATTTAACCTAAAGAAAATATTTTGTCGGCATAGATAAAAAAATGTACACATTCTCTTTCTTCTTCTCAAATGGCTGCAGCAAAAATAACAAAAATGTAATGATTCTCACTAAAACTCTTCAACCTCTCTCTAATCTCTTTGAACTTTAAAACATCAAACTTTATATGAATTATTCTTTTTTTTTTGTCTCATCTCACTAATTTATCATGTTTTTGCAGATTTTTTATCACATGGTTCTCGTCTTCCACTCCTTTAAAGGTGAATCTATAAATTTTGGATATCTATTTTTGTGTTCTATAAAGGTTGATATATCTAATCTTCCACTCATTTTCTATTTTTGAAGTCATTTGAACGTTTTTGGATATGCATATTTTTCAGATCTGGGTCAGACTCTGAAAGACTTCTGAAAAGTCTTAGTCTTCTAAAATATATTGCGCCAGAAGACTTCCTGGAAGTCTTCGACTACATGGAAGACTTCCTGAAAGTTTTCTGACGGAGTCTTCTCTCATGTATCCTCTTTCATAACAGATTTGAGCGTTTTGGTAAGTCTCCATGTCTGATTTTTCTTCGTTAGGTAACCTCTTGTTGCATAAAGCTCTTACCTTTTTCTCAAGCTAAAACTCTCTAACCTCTCTCTAATTTCTTTGCACTTGGAAACACCAAACTTTATATCAATTTTTCATTTTTTTTTGTCTCATGTCTTTCTCATTAATTTATCTTGTTTTTGCAGGTTTTTTATTACATGGTTCTCATCTTCCAGTCCTTTAAATGTAGATCTATAAATGTTGGGTATTTATTTTGTGTGTTCTATAAAGATAGATATATATAACTTTCCACTCATTTTCTCTGTTTTAAAGACATTTGAACGTTTTTGGATATGCAGGTTTTTTCAGATCTGAGTCAGATTTTGAAAGTTTTCTCAGAAGTTTTCTAAAATATAATACCCTAGAAGAATTCTTGGAAGTCTTCTAATAGAGTCTTCTAAAACATAATTCCCTAGAAGACTTTCTGAAAGTCTTCTGACGGAGCCTTCTCCCATGTCAAGTGGAGTCCAAGCTAATCTTTGTGGAGAAATAATAATCTCTAACTCCATGTGTAATAGTTTTATTTATGGCATGTTTTGTGATTTATGTGTGTATTTTTTTAGTTGTGAATTCTTTTGTAAATTTGAAGAGATATTAATGATTTTTTTAGTAAATATGCTCATGCTTACAATATTATCTTGCGAAAAATACTTGAATTTATTGAATTTATTGATACAACTTCAATAGTAAAACAAAATAACAAAAACATTTAATCAAAATTTACTAAAACTAATGGAGAAGACTTCTAAGAAAACTTAGTCAAATTCACAAAATATCAAACTTTACATAAGTTCAAACATATAGCACTTTCACTAGAAGTCTTTTGGGAAGTCTTCCGGGAAATCTTCAGAAGTCTTCCGGGAAATCTTTCAAAAGTCTTCCGGAAAATCTTTCAGAAGTCTTCCAGGAATTCTTTGGAAGTCTTCGAGGAAGTCTTCGGAAATCTTCGAGGAAGTCTTCAAGGAAGTCTTTTCGGAAGACTTAAATTATAAGCAAGAAAATAAAATATAAGCAGAAAATTTAAGCTGGAAATTAAATTTTACGCGGGAAACATAAATTTTAGGTGAAAATTGAAATTTTAAATCTCATGAATACTAAAAAGTATATCTTATGATCTAAGATGACATATTAAACCATATAACTTGATAATCTTGAATTTACATAACACTTTTGAAAGTTAAAAAAAATATTTTAAAGTTACTTAACAAGTTTACAAATACTAACATAGAAGACTTTTGTGGAACTCTTCTCGAATTAGCTATAAACATTAATAAACATTAATGTTGCTAACCTCGTAATTAAAATCAATTAAGCTATGAATTTCATTCACGAGTCCCAATATAGATTAATATACATGAATTAACCGAAAATGTTAAAAAGCCTTTATAATTTTAAAGAAAATGAAGGTTTATTAAACATTGACGTAGAAGACTTCCAGGAAACTTTCATTTAGGTTATTTTTGCAATTGGAAATTTACAAAGGAAAGGAAGACTTCCATAGAAGTCTACTCTACAGCAAACTTCTTTGAAAGTCTTCCTTTGTAAATATCGATTTACTTTTATTTTTGAAAAAATCTCAAAAATACCAGAGAAAACTTACTGGTTTATCCTAGAAGATTTATCGGTAAGTCTAGAAGACTTAAATGAAAGTCTTCCACCGGAAAAATAAAACTTAAATATTACATTTAACTAGACGACTTCCATGTAAGTCGTCTCAGGTTACTTTTGCAATTGAAAAACAAAACTTAAATATGTAATTTTAATCAGACGACTTCCATGTAAGTCTTCTGGCAGAAGACAAACACGGAATTCTTTTGTGATAACCAATGGTTTGACCAGAATCTTGGAATAAAATTTTGGAAGACTTCCATGTAAGTTGTCTTCTGAAAGATTAACGTGGAAGTCGTCTAATTAAAATTAAATATTTAAGTTTTATTTTTCAATTGCAAAAGTAATCCGAGACGACTTTCACCGACAATGAGAATACGTCCACCAAGAGTTCGGAAGACTTACATGGAAATCGTCATCTAGAGAAATTCAAACTTCTGACACAATCCGGTCAAATGCAAAACTAACTTGTTTATCCTAGACGGCTTAGCAGGAAGTCATCTCTGGTATTTTCAAGATTTTTTTTGTTACAAAGAAAAATTGGAAGACTTCCAGAGAGAGTCGTCTCTAAAAACACACATAAAGTCAATTGCACAACTATCATCTGCATTGACCAGAAGACTTACACGGAAGTCTACTGACGAACAGATCTGAAAAAAAAAATCAATTTCATATTTTCATCCAGTGAGATAACTTGATTAGCTTCTCCTATACGCAAAACTTCATCACGAAACAGACCCACTTGTTAATGACCAAGAATCATGAGTTTGAACCTTACAAAGTGTAGAATCAAAATCGTGGGGTTTTTTTTTATGAATATAGAGAGAAAGTGAAAGAGATGTAGTTTGTGTGCATAGGTAATGAGATATGAAGAGTAAAAATCAAAACTTTGGTGTATTAAGAGTTTCAAATTGATTGTTCATGGTGGGTTGGTTGTAAATATTTGATGAAGATGCGGATGATAAAGTAAAACACTCACTTTTGACGGAAAAAAAAGTAATGGCATTTTCGTAAATAATCGGAACTTCTTGGATGAATAGAGCAAATGAAAGTTCCAAAAAAATCATGGGTTAGTTTTGTGTTTGACTTTTTGTTTTGAGTTATATTTGAAAAAAAAAAATTTATATGGTATATAGTTTAATTTAAATGATATAAAATAGATATATATATATATTTAAACTAAAGATCTATTAAATGAGACTTCATATTCACATGATTTTCTGATCATTTGTATCTTGTTATAAAAAAATAAAATTAAACTATTGGTCACAAAATTTTCAATGTGAGATTTTTAATAATTATTGTAATTTATAGTCGTTTAAAAAATTTAAAATATAAGATATAAGAAAATATCTAAATTTTTATTATATGGTTAATGTTATTGTTTATTTAATTTTAATAATATTAAAATTAATCAAAAATGATGTAAGATACAAAAATTGTTACCAAATCTTTATTATTTAAAATCATTAATTTCATATATATGTTAATCATATTAGGTAATTATTTAGGTTTTATTTAAGAAAATAATGAAGAATATTTTGTGTACACTACTAATTAATTTGATTGATAGTTGAATAAAAACTATAGCATATCTTTAGATGGACCAACATATTTTTCTGAGAATTCTAAGAATCATCCTCGTGATGACACATATGTCTACTTCAAATGTTGTAATGTTTCTCGATTAATACATAAGGGATTAAATTGTTAAAAACAAAAGATTAAAAAAACAAAAGAATATATAAGTAGCTAACTGTACGTATGTGTGAATTACAATGACTTTTTTTTTATACTATGTTCATTTTTTTCTTACGTAAACCTTACTATGATGGTCTAAAGAAATAAAATAACTGTTGCAAAAAAAATTGTTACATTATAGCTCTGATTGGTAAAAAATGAGCGTAACTGGGTGGAAAGAAAAAGAGAAAGAAATTTTAGTTGGACCCACTATTTTCAGCGCAACGTTTTTCACCTCTTTTAAGTGAAGGTAAGTTTTCAGTTAAGAATAAAAGAAATCATTTGATTAAAAAAAAAATTTACTCGAGTTTACTCTATTTGTTTTACTCCCAGTTATTCTACTTTGTTTACTGATCACACTCTATAAGTGAGAAAGTGTAGATCGAAAGAATCACCTACACGCTTATTTTTTGTGACCATCTAATCACTAATTACTATTCCAACAGAGAAAGATGTAAAAAAAATTCAACAGATATCTGCATTGTACTATATATAATTTTTTTTTCATTGACATGGATTGTGCTATATGCATTTAGATGAGTTTCTAATACAGTAGATACACTTAAATCTTTTTACAAGGATAGTGCGCAACCATCTCATTCACAGTCTAGTAGTAGACTTGGACATAGCCCAACATCTTGAGTTAACACACACCGAGGGTTGGGGAAAGCTAGGCCCTGCGTGGGAAAGCACTTATCCAGTAATGGAAGTGAAAGATCTCGGAATGTATGGATGTAACATATTTATGGAGAAGAAGTATAGAACATACAAAAAAAAACCTCTCTCTACCTTATCGCTCCAACCTCTCTCTAAAAGAAAGGTTTCCTCCGTCGTCTCTCTCTTCCGCCCCTCCGGTTCTCGGTTCGCCGGAGCCGTGAGGGGTCGACTAGTTTAGTCTCTTTTTCTATTTGTTCTTCATCTGCGGTCTTTGGATCTCGCCGGACCTGTAGATGTGGCGGATCTCGGGCTCCTTTGTCGTCTCTGCAGTGTCCAGGCGGTGGTGGTGGTTACGCGCTCGTGGATGTCCGGTTCCATTGAGGACAGGCCCCGGTGTGCTTCCTCAAGGGTCGTGGGTTGCCTCTTTCCGTTTGTGAACGCCGGTGATGGTTAGATCGGTGGCTTCTTGGTGAAGGGGGGAGGCAATGATCTGGTTGGTGGTGTGGCAGCGAGGGGAGGCGGAAGAGCTTGAACTGCTTGAATTCATGAGTAAGATCGCCACTTGAGGACTACGGCTAGTGCATGAAAGGGATTCCGGCAGCAGCTGATTACGGTGGCTGATTACGGCATCGGTTTTACACCGGCTCGGCTCCAACGTCTTTCTCTCTTTCCACGAAGCCCCTCCCGGAGAGGCTCCTCATCATGGTCCTTTCCTGGTTTTGCTTGTCTAAACCTACCGGTGGTGGTTGCGTTTGTGGGCTCGGTGTCTTGCTCAGTCGATTCCTTGTTTCCTCAACCGGCTGCGGTGGCTCGGTGTTGACGTTTGCCTCGGTTCGTGTGTTCGGCGGCGGCGTTTTCTCTCGAGCAGTCGGCTAGGGTTTCTAAGGCTCTTCGGGGGCTTTCCTTGGCCGAGCCTATTATGGGTTGGTATTGGGCCAATTTTTTTTTGTTTAGTTAAGCACTTGATGTTTAGTTTAATTTTTGCTTTCTGCTACTAGTGTTCTGTGTAATATTTGTCAAAAACCCCAAAATTGGTATAATAATTTAACATGTTTACCAAAAAAAAAAAATAGTTATGGAGAAAAGACTAATCTTATAGCTAGCTACTAAAACACATTGCATATAGATTTTTTTGCCAACTATTTCAACTATTATGGTAAAGATTAGTAGCAATAAGCAAGGAGCTGCATAAATTTTTTTGTTTAAAATTTATTGTTTAAAATTAGATGAAATTTTGAATTATTGATGCAAAATTTATTAATTTTTTATATTATATGATCGTTTATATTACGCAATGTATTTTATTACTGGTCGAATTATATTTACATGAAAAATTAATGATGTTTTGTTTAGTAAACGTAAAAAAATTATAAAATGTAAAAAAAGAAAATTTAATCTATGTTTACAATCCAAAATATATATTTTTCCTCGACAAATCAAGAAAGCTGACTCAATAGACAGAAGAAGACCCCTACAACTGTTAAGTCTTTAACGTTGTTAATTGTAAAAAAGTGTTGTTAATAGTAAAAAATTACTACTCGTTACGAACCAGACCGTGGATAGCTCATAACCAAGAGATTATGATTTGTAATCTTTCCATTTATCTATGACGGTGTAATCTCCTATATAAGGAACCTCTATGTTATGAATAAAGATAGACTTTTTCATTACTTTTATAACACGTTATCAGCACGAAACTATAAATTCCTAAGCTAATACCCAAATCGAAAAACCCTAAAACCCTAACCCTAGCCGGCGATCCGACAAACCCTAAACCCCGATCGCGTCTCTTGTTCCCGCATATGTTCCAACTCGCGTCCCCGCATATGTTCCAGCTCGCGTCCCCGCATATGTTCCAGCTCGCGTCCCCGATCAGCTTCAGCCCAAGGCGTTCCTGATCCTAACTCAGACGTTTGCGACCCGAGAGCAGCTCCAGCACGCGACCTCTTCCTCGTTCGCGACAGCATCAGATAGCTCGCGTCTGACGATCAAGGCGTTCCCGATCAAGCAACAAAGGACGTCCGCGACCCGATAGAAGCGACTCGATCCATTCCAGCTCGCGTCCCGTTCGTGTCCAGCTCGTGGGTCAACTCCTTTGGTGGTTCGATTCAACAATCATCTAAGGTTAAAAGGTAATTCAAAACCTAAGAACCCATAATCGAACATGGATTGATTGATAAAGAATGAAACCCTAAAACCCTAATTTTTATGAATCAAAACCATAGGGTAATAGATCAAAAATCCTAATTGAGTAAATCGAAGCTCTAAAAGTTCGATACCCCAAACCTTAAATCATGTTCCTACATGATTAAAACCCCAAATCGGTTTTTACAAGTTAAAATCCGATAAACCCTAACCCTATATCTATAAACCCTAAATAATATAAGTATCAGAATTAATTATACTATAATTATCAAATCACATATTAAAACCCTAATCGAATATTTTGAAA
>NC_027748.1:36421312-36434532 GCF_000695525.1 Brassica oleracea var. oleracea | reverse complement strand
CACATGGTGGTACACGCATATCACAGCAACATCATCCAAGATTTCGTGTGTGTATTTGAGGTCGATGACTCAATATGTTCGATCAGATTGTGGCATGGCCGATGGTAAAGAAGAACCAACTATCATGTTCGAGGACGAAGCATATTCTGCCCAAGATCTTCATCACCCACGGATTGCAGAAAATTGGAGAGGTCCAAGGGACCTTCAGTAATGTCCAAATCAGGGGGAGTAATGTGTGTTATACTCTTTTTCCTTCACCATGGTTTTGTCCCAATTGGGTTTTTTCTGGTAAGATTTTAGTGATGCAACATTAAAGCACATTACAAGCTCTAAATGGTTATGGCATCCAAGGAGGAGTGTTATGAACCAGATTGTGGATGGCTCATAATCAAGTGATTATGATTTGTAATATTTCCATTTATCTATGACGGTGTAATCTCCTATATAAAAAAATCTCTATGTTATGAATAAAGATAGACTTTTCCATTACTTTTATAACACTACTATATATATTTAGTTGACAATAAATTAGATCTCAAGTTATTTCCTGTTGATGGTTAAGCCATATTTGTAGTTCATCTTCGATACCATATACCATTTACTCTACGCGTGTTTGAATAAGTTCAGAACTTCAACATACATCAATTGTACAGACTTCTAACTAGAAAACCGGTTAATCATATCATTTTGATTCTTCTTAGGAGAATCAGAATTTGTAGATTACTTTTTTTTTTAAATCTCTTATTGTCTTTCTTTAGTAATGTTCAAGAGAGAAAAAGTTGAAACAACATACCTCGTGTTTAAATTTCACTGGTGAAGCAAAATTTGAAAATTGAAGAATTCTTATATATATTAAGTGCAATTTCTATTTCTTGCTTCTTAAGGTTTTACGATGTCTTGTTACATTTTTATATATATTAAGTGCTAAGATCCTAGCTACACTTCCATATGTCATCAACCTTTTTCTTCTAATGATCCAAGGGTTTCGTACTTGAAGTCGTTATTTGCTTTCCTCTTCTTTTCTCTTTTCTTTCTCTGTTTTTGTCGTTGAGTATTGTATCCGTTGGAAAGGATTTCTGATTTGTCTTAGACTGAACGAGAGTGGGCTTGAATTGACTTGGGCTGAGTCACTTTCCTTTCTGAAACTGAGTCGTTTTGAGTCTTTGTCTGAACCGTGTTGCTTGAGTTAATACTCCTCTCAAACTATGTGTAGGAGGAATGTCCACGACTAGTTTGAAACGAAGATTTCAGAAGAGAGCCGTGGTGAGTGATTTTGTAAAAATATCAGCTAACTGAATCTGAGACGAAATGTGTTTCACCACCAATGAACTTAAGGCCACTCTTTCACGGACATAGTGATAATCCATTTCAAAGTGTTTGATTCTTTTATGGAATTCATGGTTTGCCGTCAAGTATATAGAAGAGAGATTGTCTCCAAAGAGCTCGGGTGTAACATGAAGAGAGATTCCAAGATTTCTTGAGAAGCAAACTTATCCAAGCCAATTCTAATGCTGTTTCAGACAATGGCATATACTCTGCCTCGGAGGAATTTTTTGATACAGTTGGTTTCTTTTTCGACAACCACGAGATCAGGTTTTGGCAAGGAATGTGTAAAACCCTAATGTATAATGTCTTGTAGTTGTACATACTGTCCATTTGCTGTCACTGTAGGCTCGAATAGTACAGCCTGTATCATCAAGAGTTGAAATCCCCATTGACACAATACCTTTTACGTATCAAAGTATTCGTTTGAGGCTGGTGAGATCAGAAATTGATGGAGAGTGCATTTTTTTGGCACATGTAGTTGTTGGAACTCGGTTTTTGACGAAATGGTTTTAGACCATTTTCGGTAAGATTTCGGACGAAGACGTTCGTCGGAATAACTGTGGACACTATAAAGTAGTTTAACTACTTGTCAAAATCAGAGTTGTTGTGAATGAGAAATGGAGATCCAATGCGAGTGTTTTATAATTTATAAAACTTTAGATTTGGCTAAGTATAAAACTTAGCAAATGTCTCACAATGAATATTTGGGTTTGAATGTGGATTTATACTTAAATCTTATTCATGAAAATTTTATATGTTTGTTTTTGTATAAAATATAACCCATTAAAAAAATGTTATTGGTGTTTGATTTAGTCAAATTTACAATATCTTTTCTTGACTGTTAACGTTATGAAAATGGTCCAAAGGAATCAATATTCTTTATGACATTTGACGTGATTCAATGCTCCACTTATGACTTAGTGTTGGACCCTTTTTGTTGATTATAAAAGGGAAGCAACTCATATTCTCTAGAACACACATTCATACAATCAAGAAACAATTCTCCCACTCAGAATAGTTATGCTAGTATTTTTATTTTGAGTCTGAGAGTACAAAACAAAATTAGGTTAGATAGATTCTGTTTTTCAATGATGGTAAATAGATTCAATGCTGCAGTTGTATCTTTGGAATCTGAGCGCTATGAAACCGTCACACTACGGGGCGTTTAAAGATTTAAGGAAAGAGATTAACCATCGCGACTCTTCAATTCTTCTTTATTCGTTTGTTTCGGTATTGTAATTTTAATTTTTGTTCTTATTATATTTTACAAACATCAGTTATCCTATGGTAGTAAAATAAGGTTCCTACAGTAGTTCACCGCGAACTGAATGTCTGTTACTTAATGTGAGGTATTGTAACTTTCTAGCCAAAATTCTGAAGTAATGAGGATTCGAGAAAGAGATATTTTGATCCGGAACATTGTTCAGTTGCAGTGGTAGAGGAATTGAGACCGGTGAACAATTTTCCATGCATGCAACTGTGAGAAGATCAACAGAATATTGCTCTTCAGAGAGAAACATACCGTGATCATAAAAATGTTTGCTTGAATCCCGACAAAATAATACAGTTTCCCAAAGTCTTTTATTCTTAATTTGAAGTTCAGCTCTTTGAGAGGCTTGATAAGAGTAACGGAGCTGTTTCCAGTGATGGCTATATCGTCTACATATAGACGAATTATGATGATGTTATCATCATGCAAATAAATGAATATAAAGGAGTCCTTAACACTGCTAACAAACCCAAACTCCATGAAGAAGTTATTTAATTTATTGATTCAGGCTCGAGGGGACTGTTTAGTCTTATCTACAAAACCAGCTGGTTTTTCATTATGATAAAAATTACTCTAGTTTGTTCTACCAAATCAAACCTCTTGAATAAACTTTAAATATGGTTGACCGTGCTAGTCAACTCAGAGTGTTTGATTTAATCCCATAAAGTTGCTCTAGGAATAGAATAGTTATTGACAAAAAAGGAATATCATAATTTCTCATTGCTTGAATTTTTAACTGACCTTTTTAGGCATTTTGACTTTTGACCATACCCTTATCAAAATGGCTAAATGCTCATAAATCGATATATAAGAACATATAAACTGTAGAAATATTATAAAAAATCAAACAAAGAGAAACAAAAGAAAAAATGGATTCTCTAATACAACTCATAGTTATCTTCATGGTGACTATGTTCATAAGTGCATCTATATCTCAAGCCCAGAGAACGACGACCGTGGTGATACATAATGATCTTGAAGGTGGTTTATCTCTAGGATAGCATTGTAAATCGGGGGATGATGATCTTGGATACAAGAGTTTGGCACCAGGTGGATCAGGATCCTTTAGCTTTAAACCTGATATATTTGGTCGTACGTTATTTTTGTGTAGCTTTAGTTGGAATTATGAGTTGCATTTTTTTGATATCTACAACCAAAAGAGAGACAGAGAATTTGAAAAGTTTGGATGCACACAATGCGAATGGAGGATAAGCAAAAAGGGACCATGCAAACTTAACAAATACAATAAAATGTTTGATATTTGTTATCCCTGGAATTTTTAACAAACCCATGTAATATCACTATGTATAACTCTTACTATCGAAAACAGAATAATAATAATAATAAAATATATCTTTCAACTAATTTAATAAATATCATTTAAGCTAAATAACAGAAGAAAAATTGATCTTTTTGCTAGACACTGTTTGACGAACATCATTGTCTTGCATTTTAGTTTTTTATAACCCGGGATATCCGACGAGCCGATGTCCAATCGGCTAGTCTCTTGTGGGCCTGTCCACTGGCTCTAGATAGACCCGATCTTGCACTTTAGTTGTGAGAAAGAGTTGCATTATTTTGATGACTACAGAGTTTGGATGCACAAAATGAGAGTGGAGAAATACAAAAAAAAATGGAACTTGCAAGATTAAGCATGTTTTATCTTTGCTCTTCCTGGAGTTCTTGATGTTAGAACTTAGAAACGTTTAAATTCTATTATTATTTTTTTGAAACACAACTTATATTAATGCAAAGGAAAGAGTTAGGTGATAGTCATAAAGACTTCACCATCTACAAGACCCTGTTTTGCCAAAAGATCAGCAGCAAAGTTCTTATCTCTAGGAATCCAATTAAAGGAAATAAACTCAAAGTGAAATGAGAGATCAACAATGCCGAAAATGATTCCATATAATTCCAGTGGGACTTCAACTCCTTTAAGGGCTCTAATAAGCTGGGAAGAGTCTGATTCACACACCATTTTCTTCAGTCCCAATGTCTTGCTTTCTGAGATTGCTTTACGCATCGCCATTCCTTTAGCTATAAGGGCCGATCCAACAGCATCCGCTGCAGAGGATCCTGAGATAACTTTCGATCCCAGCTTGATGCTCCATCCTAATCCTGCCATTTGACTAGGTGCTCTCCAAGTCGCGTCTGTTCGCAATAGGGCACACCCTGTCGGGGCTTTTGTGCGGGTTGGAGTCCTTTGCTGCGGTTTAGCTTTCTTCTCTTGACATCCACTCCATTCCTTAGCCATTCTCAGAGCTTTGGTAATCACTTCCTCCTCAGTTATAATCTTGTTGTTAAAACAGAGAGTGTTCCTTGATAGCCAGAGTTGCCATAAGATCCATGGAGCTAGCTGTCCCTCTGCTAATCCCGTAGGAGGGAAACACATTCAGTTTTGTTAAATAGACTTAGCCATACATCTCTCAAATCTATAGACTCAGCCATACATCTCTCAAATCTATAGACTCAGTCATACATCTCTCAAATCACCGGGGTCGCTTTCCATACGTTACGAGCGTAGGGACAGTGAAGGAAAAGATGATCTATAGATTCTAATGTACCACATCGTTTGCATCGGATATTGATGTTGATGTTTCTGATAGCAAGCAATTCCCCAACCGGGAGAGTATTTTGAAAAGTTTTCCATAGGAACAATTTGATTTTAGGTGATGTATGCAACTTCCAAACGCTTTTTGAACCAATCTAGCTGTTGGGTATCTTCTTGGACTATAACATCCGCTGCTTTAATCTTTATTGTGGTTCTGTATCCAGACTTAGCTGAGTATTCCCCAGTTGTTGTTCCTAACCACACTCTCTTATCAGGGCCCCCCGATAAGCTTGGTTTCAGCGCTTTGATTTTTGCTTCCAGTTGCGGGAATAAGGCTCTGATCTTCTCTTCATCCCATTCGTTCGAGTCATGTTGGAATATATCAGATACTGTTAGATGCAATGCTGCTTCCGGGGCCGGATCCATCGGGCCTTCTTGCTGAGAAAGACTCAGCCATGGGTTGTACCATACTTTGATTGAACTGCCATTACCCACTACCCAGCCTAAGCAGGGCCGGGTTAGATACGGGGGCGAGCGGTGCGACCGCCTCGGGCCTAATTTGTTGCCCCCCTATTTCTTAATAGATAAGGACCCGATTTTTAAAAAAATACATGTATTTTATATTAAAAATAAGAAAAGGGGCCCAAATTTTTTTATATGAAAGTTTTTTTTTTATTTCCATAGATTTATTTTTAAAAATACTTATGGTTGAAAAAAACATATATTTATCAGATTTTTTAAAGAAAAATAATAGTTTAGAAATTAAAATTTTTTTTTTGCCCCATGGCCCTGGACACCGTTGAGCCGGCCCTGAGCCTAAGTTCTCAGCGAATAAACCTCTTCCAATCAGTACCCCTTCCAGCCATGAGATGATGTTTAAATTCTATTTCCATCTCTCACTTTTCTTTTCTTTTTCCCTCTAGGATAATAGAATGACTAAACCAAAGTTCAATACAAATACATCCGATACAATGCATAGAACAAAACAGATCATAGGCCAAGACGTCAAAAGGAAAAAATAGAGGAGAGAAAATAGTAAAATATCGGTAACGGACTTTTTCTTGTCAAAGAGATCAGAAGTCGGTCCACCATTCACAATCCTTCTCGGAATCTTGTATGCGCCTTTGTTGCATTCAAAGACAGAAGAAAGGAAAGATGACATGCGATTGCTAACCACCCCTTTGGCTGATTTTAGGCTTTGATGGTGTCTTCTTCCTAAGTCGCGCATAACTCTTTTTACTTAATAACAAAACAATTAAACAAATGTTTCTACAAAGAAATAACAAAAGATTACGTTTAAGAAAAAAGATTATATAGGTGGCTAACTGTACGTATGTGTCAATTACAGTGAGTTTTTATACTACGTTCATTTTTTTTTCTTACATAAACCTTACTATAATGGTCTAAAGAAATAAATCAGCTGTTACAAAAAAAAGAATTGTTCATTATAAGTGGAGAATAAGTATAGATCGTAAGAGCATGTTTATTGGAGGGTTTGATATTTAAGAACTGGTTCTTAAATTTTTTAGTTAAAAGTTAAGAGAAGATTTTTTATATTCCGCTAAAAACTCCAACCTAAGAACCTCCAATAAACATGCTCTAAGAATCACCTGCACGCTCCCTTTTTCATTGACCATCTAATCACTAATTACTATTGCTACAGAGAGATGTAAAAACATTTTAATAGATATCTGCTTTGTACTATATATAATTTTTTTTCATTGACATGGATTGTGCTATATGCATTGAGATGAGTTTGCAATACAGTATATACGCTAAAAGAAATTTACAAGGATAGTGCACAACCATCTCATTCACAGTCTAGTAGTAGACTTGGACATAGCCCAACATCTTGAGTTAACACACACCGATGGTTGGGGAAAGCTAGGCCCCGCGTGGGAAAGCACTTATCCAGTAGTGGAAGTGAAAGATCTCGGAATGTATGGATGTATCGTTTGAAGGATCATATTTATGGACAAAAGACTAATCTTATAGCTAGCTACTATAACACATTGCATATAATTTTTTTCCAACTATTTCAACTATTAAGGTTTTAGCAGTAATAAGCAAAGCAGCTGCATAATAAGCTGAAATGAAGATAATGCTAAAAAAATATCAAAAACACAAGTAACTGATATTTTTTTATAAAAAATAGTGTTACTAGTAATAAAATTGGTATGACAATAACATATTTGCCAATTTTATAATAAAAAATATTTAAATGAAAACATGATACCGAACTTATTCAAATTCACTATTCAAACTTTATGATATTGATTTGGCTAACAGTGATTTCTTTTTTGAGCCAACAATTGTAATAGTGTAAGATTAAATAAAATGTCGAGACAGCTAAGGAAGATCGCTCTCTTCATCAGACAAAAAATTACAAGGGAGAATTTCTATGTTCCTCTGCAACCGGACAAGACACGTCCGTCCACTACTAACCTACGCCTTTTAAAGTCCTTATCCTACGCCAAACATATTATCCTACGCATCTTCCCTTCCATTAAGAGACCTAGGGTTCTCTCTCTCTCTCCTCTCTCCTCTCCCCCGATCTATACCCATTTTCGTCGTCGTTCATCCCCAAAGCCCGCTCCTTACCCTAAAGGATCAGTGACCGAGAGAGAGAGAGAGAGATTCGCGCGTGGGGGGGGGTGTGTTTCCGAGAGATGTTGAATGTCAGGTTCATTGATGAATCTGTTGTCTCTCTGTTTCAAGCCGTTCGGGCAAACCTTCGATAGCTCAGAGTCCGGATCGGGCGGTGGCGGCGGCGGCGAAGGGAAAGACGGGCTGCTCTGGTTCCGCGATCTCGGCAAGTACCGCGGCGGAGAATTCTCCATGGCCGTGATTCAGGCGAATCAGGTCCTCGAGGATCAGAGCCAGATCGAGTCTGGTAACTTCGGGACTTTCGTCGGTGTCTACGACGGTCACGGCGGCCCCGAAGCTGCTCGCTACGTCTGTGACAATCTCTTCAACCGTTTTCGAGGTTCGTAGGTCATCAAAGTTAGGTTCTTTGAACTTTTTTACTCTGTTTTAGGGTTTGAGCAAAGTTAGGTTCTTTGACTTTGAATCTAGGCAAAGTTAGGTTTCTTTCACTTTTGAATCTCTCTTATGTTTGAATTGCTTAGGCTTTATGGTTATGCAGAGATATCAGCGGAGACGCAAGGGGTTGTTACGAGGGAGACTATTGAGAGAGCCTTTCACGCGACAGAAGAGGGTTTTGCTTCTATTGTCTCTGAGCTCTGGAGTACGATGCCTAATTTGGCTACAGTTGGGACTTGTTGTTTGGTTGGAGTGATTTATCAGAGTACTCTCTTCGTGGCGAGTCTCGGAGATTCACGCGTTGTTCTCGGGAAGAAAAGTAACTGTGGTGGGCTCTCTGCGATCCAGCTGTCGAGTGAGCACAATGCTAACAATGAGGATATCCGTTGGGAGCTCAAGGACTTGCATCCTGATGATCCGCAGATTGTTGTGTTTCGGCATGGTGTTTGGAGAGTTAAGGGCATCATCCAGGTCAGTACTTGAGCTTTCCATCTAATTCCTGGGCGGTGAATTTATATTTGCTAGTGGTTCATTGTTAGGTTTCGAGATCTATAGGAGATATGTACATGAAACGGCCGGAGTTTAACAGGGAACCGATCGCTCAGAAGTTCAGGATTGCAGAGCCAATGAAGAGACCTTTGATGTCTGCAACCCCCACCATACTCTCTCATCCTCTGCACCCTAACGACTCGTTCCTCATCTTTGCGTCTGATGGTCTTTGGGAGCATTTGAGTAATGAAAAAGCAGTTGAGATTGTTCATAGCCACCCTCGCGCTGTAAGTTTCTATTGTAACTTCTCTCTCTCAAACAAAATGTAGTTTGCTCTTAGAGTTATATTGTTGAGGAGCCGAACTTTAATGTTTCTTGATTGCATCTGGTTTGAGGTTCTGGGCTGGATAGGTTTCAGATAGGAGCTGAGTCATTAGTCTCCCAATAATTACAAGTCTCTGGATATAGAGTTGATTTGTTGGACTGTGTCTCTTTGTGTTCTGGATATTAAAATTAATTTGTTAGACTGTGTCTCCTTGTGTTCTGGATATACAATTTATTTCTTAGACTGTGTCTACTTGTGTTCTGGATATAATATGATTTGTTGGACTGTGACTCCTTGTGTTCAGGATATAAGTTGATTTGTTGGACTGTGTCTTGTTGTGTTGTCTCTCTTTGTCTTCAGGGAAGCGCTAAGAGACTGATAAAAGCGGCTCTTCAAGAGGCAGCGAGGAAAAGAGAGATGAGATATTCAGATCTAAGGAAGATTGACAAGAAAGTGAGACGCCATTTTCATGATGACATCACGGTTATAGTAGTGTTCTTGAACCATGACCTCATCGCGAGAGGGCACATGAACACGACTCAAGACTCGGCACTCTCGGTCCGGAGTGCTCTTGAACACTGAAAAACATAATTTACGAAAAACATTTTACAAATGTTTTATTTTCATCTTCTTACTTGGTTATATGATCACTTCTGCCTAGAAGGTAATAAAAAACACTGGGCAACAATCAAAATATGGAAACGGCATGGTGCGTAATGAGTTGTGTTGTATTAAGCGGTTATGTTTGACTCTGGTTTACTTTCAAGTCTGCATAGTTCTCTTCTGATGTCTACTAGACTACTACTTTTCTTGTTTTCAGTTCATTCCGTCTTGCTGTTCCTCAAAAACTGCGTGTCGTTTTTCTTATATGTTTGTTTATCTCACCTGACGAGCATGAGGCAGTAAGTCTGTAAAATTGATATATTATTTTTTCACCAGATGTAACTTCGTGTAGCAGGCCGGTGAATGTAAATTACAATGGAGCTGTACAATTTACTAATATAGCAGGCCTCTTTATATGTGGCATGGGCATATCTGCTTATCGTTCTTAATGGAGCTGTATAATTTACTAATGAAAACTGCGAGGGATGTAAAATGCTATTAACGCAAGCATACTCATTAATATAACCTTTTAAAATGTCTTGCAAAAGAATTATTCATGAAATGGTTTGTTTGATTAATGTGCAAGTTTATTGGGCTATACATTGAATACGTCTACAAAATAGAAATATTTAAGACATAGCCACAAACATTTTTCTCAAAAATGGCGGGAAATTTATTGTTCTTGTTCAATAATATGCACCTTCATAACAATTTGAGAAATTAATATTTAAGGAAAAATTTCCCAGCTGCAAAATAGACATAATTTTGAATAAGGAAATAACTAAAACTTAATAACTAAAACTTTTTCCTTTAGAATAATTTGTTTCTTCGCATTTCATACAAGGACTCATTATGGCAATGGTCAACAAAGCAAGTCGCTTCTGAAGTCAGAACTGAAGTTTACGCATACGGCTTGAAAGGTTCGGCTGATAAGTATCTACAACCACACAGATAAAGATTTCAGACAAGATGCAACAACTGAATATAGATTTTAAGAGAACTATGAAAACATAGATAGAAGAATCAGATTAAGCTTTCTAGGCTGCATTATCCATCAAAAAGAAGTTGACTGTCAAATCAACAACTCAGAGCCCAGTGCATATTCATCATCTTTTTCTATCTTTAGATTCAAATCGCCAATTTAATTCAAAAACCACAATACCAATACAAAAATAAAGTAGGATCCTCAGAGTATAAATGCTTATAGCTTTTCATCAATATAAATCAGGTCTCAAAGATTTCATGCCATCATAGGATCCTCAAAGAAACACGAAAAAAAAACACAATTAGATATAGCACGAGCTTATTCGCTATGCCTGTTTTTTACATAGGCGAAGCGACTCAACGCCCCTGCTTAAATTTATCGCCTCTCGATTCATCCGATAGATATTTAAAATTCTACAGGAAAATCAAGTAGAGAGGCGAATCTAAGCACGTAACCAAAACATTTTTTAAGATGAAATTAACAGCAAACATACACAAGCGATCGATCAAGAGGAGAACGAATGAATGATTACATCTCTCGCCGGCAGTGTTTAGTATATATACATGGTGATGTTAGGAGTTAGGGTTTTCTAGGGCGTAAACTTCAGATAAAATGGGTCAGATTAATGGGCCTTTTAATTCATTACAGGCCTGACTTGAAGAAAGCCCATTCGTTTTCATTTCGGGGAGGTCTTATTTCACAGTGGACGTCCTTACTCCAAACCGGATTCTTAAGTACCACAAACAATCTAATGCTACCCGACTTGATTCAATTTATTCCACCGATTCAAACACTTCTTTTACGAATAATGTATTCAACCGAGAGATTTAGGTGATTTATATTAAAACGATAAATCCATTAGTATTCAAGCATGAATTTTAAAAATTCATTTAAATTTCATTCTTATTGAGCTTAACATTTCGTAGAGTACTCTATAATCCACTGTTATTGAAAATATTTTAAGTTTGGAGTTTTAAAGTTTTCAGGTGATTTTATGGTGTTTTGGTGGAGTTTCTTAGTTAAAAAAATTAAAACTCAAATTTCATGTTTTAAGGTATATTCTAGAGTGGTTTAACAAAAATCACCTAAATCTCTATAACTTATTGAAATCATCTAAATTTTCATTAAAAGTCAAATCACCTCAAATGTTATATTGAATACATGACCTCCTGAGTATGTTAAATAGTTGTTTCAACATCTACCATATTGAATCAAGAGAAGAAAAAATAATGCAAAGAGTTAAAACAAAAACTCCAAAAGCATGAAAATTAAACAAACAGAACACACAAAAGAGGAAACTGTGTGGTAACCAAACCTCGAGATGCCTAAAACTAAAAAGGGAAAATTGTTTTTTTAGAGCAAAAAAATGGTAACTATGTATTTTTAGACTAATATCTATTACTTTATGTCTTATTAGACTATTTTTTTTCAAAATAGCAGTAATGCCCTTAAAATTGTAATTTTTTTAATAAAATATATAATGAGTTCGATCATGAGGGATCGATCGATCCGAATTTACAAGGTCCAACGGATCGATCGATCCCGATCATTATGCAGAACAAAAAAATGCGGAGTATATACTGATCGACCTGGTCCATTTCACTCGATCGGCGAAGGTCGATTTATACAGATCGACCGATCTGTATATATGGATCGATCGATCCCGTCCCCAGGAAAGTATCCCAAATCGATTTTTTGGTTTTCTTCGATTATATCCGGATTGATTCTCACTTGATTTGAACCGACCAAGCATGATTTCAACTCTTTAAACTCGATTTCTTTGGGATGAAACCCATAATTTCCCATTCACGAACAAAGGGGGAGAAAATCAAAGTCTCACCCAAGTTCATAAACCCTAACTCACTCAATTTCACTCTGATTTGGACGATTATTCGGCCTAACACATACGATTTCGTGAACTTTTTACGAATCTATCACTCTTTAGTTCGTTCTGCAAAGGTATGAAACTCTATCTCCACTTCTTTCTAGAGTTTGAAAATAAAAAGGTAAAAGGTAAATTTTTTTGAGTTTGTTAGGATGTTTAGGCTTCAATCATGTGTTAAGATGATGATTAGAGACGATTTTGTACACAACCCATGGCTTAAATCATATTTTTTGGATAGATTTAGGAATTTTAGGTTTTGTTCTTAAAAAAAAAAATCAAAACACCCGAAAATTGGAATTGATACAGTGAGAATGCTAATTCTTTTAGATTTTGTTGACATTGTTTATTGATAGAGTATTAAGAGACATTATTTAACTGAGCTGTGATATTTGTTATTAATAACTATTGTGTTGTATTGTATTCAATTTTCAGGTATGGAGTTGGAGTTGCCTAGTCGTTTATACGGTGAGGGGTTGGAACCTCAGGTTAAGAAGATTAATAACAGCTGCCGACTAAAACTTCTCGAGTTTCTGAAGGAAAAAATGGAGCCAGAATTCGATGAAGTTATGAAAGATCCTATTTTCTCGTATTATGGCTATCCAGAAGAATGATCTGAAGTTTTCAGCGAAGTTGGTACACTCTTTCTTGTGTAAGGAGTTGATGACACGCAAGAGACATGAGAAGTGGTTCACTTTCGCTAGGAGGCCTTTGCGTTTTGGATTGCAAGATTGTCACTGGTCTGAA
>NC_027748.1:36420582-36421192 GCF_000695525.1 Brassica oleracea var. oleracea | reverse complement strand
ATAAAGACAAATAGAAAAATAATCTTGCAGATCATAAAAAAGAAGCATTTGGAAGAAAGCAATACCTAGACTTGGGTTAATAGAGTGAGACTGATATATCTTTGCGTTATTATGGGTGTGGTGATGGGGAAGGATGAGAAGGTGAATATCCCGCATCTGTACATGAAGTTGGCGATGGATTTGGAGAATCTTCGGAATTACCCATGGGGTCTGTACTCGTTTGATTTCCTTCTGAAGCAGATTGATAAAACAAGGCAAATTGATAAAACAAGACATAAATTGGAGCAGAAGGACGGGTATCTGATGGAAGGATTCTTGTTTGGTTTCCAGATTTTGATAATGGAAGATGTTCCTGCTTTAGGAGAGATTTGTGGCACAAAAGTCAGCAAAAATTTTACAGGTCCACTGTGTGGTAATTGGAGAGGATGTGCAAGATGTTCTTATAAAGATATCATTGGCGTTGAGAACTTATTCCCAGAAAAGGTATGCATATATTTTTCTAATAAAAATGTTTATTGTCTTGTTCACTTTACTAATGATTTGATTGTTTTTAGGGGATTTTAGATTTTGCATTCATTCATGGAATCCCACATAGATGGAGTGGTCCTTT
>NC_027748.1:36409544-36420489 GCF_000695525.1 Brassica oleracea var. oleracea | reverse complement strand
GGGAGTAAAAGAAGCTACGAGCTCCGAATTTGAGGAAGCTGGCGAAGAGAAATGAGAGGATCAAGCAGCTGATACTGAGAGGGGTGAAAATAGTCATGTTGCAAAGAATGTTGATGGCACAGCTGATGTTTCGGGAAGAAACAAGAGAAAGAATGCGGACCGAGGAGCAGAGTCAAGGAAAAAGAATGTCTTGTGCCAGCTAGCTGCTTCATCAAAAGGTAATATTGACACATATATGAAAAACTTCTTGGAGGGTCTGGTACAAGCTTCTTTTACTATTTTTGGGGAGAAATTCTGTCAGCAGTTCTCGGACAGGTTGGGGAAGATTGAGACTGAGGTTACACAACTCAGGACAGATTCGGAGAGAATTGAGCAGTTTGGGACAATTGTAACCGACAGGTTGGGGAAAATTGAGGCTGAGGTTACACAGCTCAGGAAAACTTTAGTGGTGACTGAATTGGTGGGAAAGAGTGATCAAGCAAGCGGTCCTAGCATGACCAAAATCAACACTGGTCCTAGCACCAACAAAAAAGGCACAGCTCCATCAAAGAAAAAGGTAACTACTAAGAGAAAGCGTTAAAAGTTATTGAAAGTTTGAAACTAGGCGATGGAATGTAGGTCTTTGAAGCTAGGTTGTTGGAACTTGGAACTTGGAACTAGGCGGTAATATGTATTTGAAACTTGACGTTTATGTAATGCCTCTATTTAATGTAATATGTATTTGGAAGTTTGTATGTTTATTATGGATTTGGAACTTGACGTTTATGTAATGGCTCTATTTTTAACTTGAAATTTGTATGTGTAAATTTTATTTGTAAGTGTTTGTCGAGAGGCTGTAAAAAAACAAGAGTTAAAGATTGCTGATTCGTGTGTCAATTTACCTCGTGCAAACGTTACTCAATCATCAGCTAGTGATCTTCGTATGGGTACACAAGAGTTTTTGGAAAGTTGCATGAAGAACCTTCCACTAGACACATTTTTTAAAGGTTTGAATCATTCTCAAGCTAAAGTCGAAGACTTATTGGATTGGTTGGAACTTCCAAAATCATTAAAGAAGCCAGCAGATTCTTTGGATTGGTTGGAACTTCCAAAATCATTGAAGAAGCCAGCAGATTCATTGGAACTTCCAAAATCATTGAAGAAGCCAGCCGTCCGATTAGATGACCGAGATATGAAGCTAGACGGCGAAGATTTCCCTGATCGCTGCTTGGTGTTTGTTCATCCTGCAGATTTTAAGAAGATGCAGGACTGGCAAAATACACGAACGTATGTTATTCCTTTGTATATATCATTCCGTTGATGTTCTTAGTAATTGACATCTCTACCATTGTATTTTGTTTACAGAGCTATACAAATTGGTCCTTCTATGTTAGACGATGATCTAGCCGGACGAATTATGTCTGCAAGCAGTTGGCCTAAAAACTATGTAAGCATTCAACCGCTCATTTCTATAAATGTTTACATTACAGATTTGTCTTGTTTTTGTAGGAAATTGATGCTGTAATGTATGTTTTCTGGGAAAGAACAACATTGAAACGATGGAACGTAGACTGTGTTGCTTTCATGACATGCGTCTTCAGCGACCTCATCGCTAAGGATTACCAGAATTTCAGTAAGGGTATTAAGAATTACACTATGGATCCGTTATTACTGGAATACAGTAAAGGTGAACTGCCTTCTCATGGAAGAACACGGATGTTGTGGAATGTCGATGTGGATCGGATGTATGTTCCTGTCTGGGTTAATTGCAACCATTGGATTGCTTTATGCATCAGTTTTGAGACTAGGAATATCCAGGTGTTTGATTGCGGGGGTAGAAAAAAATCAAGGAAGTGGAAGCTTTCGCGCAGCGTATTCCTCGGATTGTCAAAGCCGTTCAGTCATTGACAGTACAGAAGCATCTCACCATCACTCCGTACAATGTTTCCTATGTACCTATGAGTGGTCTTAAACGACTTAACTGTCATTGTGGTGTGTACACTATAAAACACATCGAATGCCATGTGCTTGGGTTGGACATATCTTTGGTGAGTGATGATAACATCTGGGGAGCTCGGATAAAGATTGTGTGGGATCTATGGGAAGCACCTAATGATCCAGAATTGATTGAGAAAATGTCAAAGTATGAGCCTATTAAGTGTAGTAAGCCTGCCGAGTATGTTGAGATTGATGATTTATGATTTATTGTTGGTTATGCTTTTTTAGACTTATTTTGTAATGATTTTAGGAGTTTATGTCATAACATAAAAAGTTTATGTTATAATAGTATTTTTGCTATATAGTACTTGAGTTTACAAAATGAAAGACAACATTATCAATTGAGAAACCATAAAGTTCCCTAAACTCAAAAAAACAATTGCAAAACCGGTCTGCCTAAATTGATTGATCGATCGAAACTAACTGGTCGATCCGGAAAAGGTCGATCTAGACAGATCGATCGTTCTGAAAGTACCTGGTCGATCTAGTCGGTCGATCCTGATCATTATGCAGAACAAACAAAAAACGTGCAGTATATTTTGATCGACCTGTTCTAGTACGCTCGTTCGTCAAAGCTCGTTCACGTGTAAATCGATCGATATGTCTTTGAGATCGATCGATCCCGCATCCAGATAAGTCTCTCAAATCGATTTCATGGTTTCCGTCGGTTAAATCCGGTTTGATACCCACTTAATTTGAACCGGACTAACACGATTTTATGAATAAAATCGTGAGAGACTTAGATCAAACCCTCACTTTTATCTCCTTCCCCAATTGTTCTTGAGAGAATGAGATCAAACCGAAGATCATAAACCCTTTCTCTCTCGATTTAACTCCGATTTGGACGATTCTTGAGCCTAACCCACACGATTTCGTGAGCTATTTCCGAATCTACCACTCTTTCGGTTGATCTGCAAAGGTATAAAACTTTATCTCCACTTCTATAGTTCGAAATTCAGATAGTAAAAGGTTATTTTTTTTAGAGTGAAATTTTTGTGTTTTTTAAGTTGTTTTGGCTTAAACCGTGTGTTGTTAGGGTGATGATTAGGGACGATTTTCCATATAGCCCATGCCTTAATTCGTAGTTTTAAGTTTGATTTAAGAAATTAGGGTTACTTCTTAAAAAATATTTTCGAAATTTGGAATTATTAGAGTGAGATTGTTGATGTTGTAATGTTAGTTGTTGAGTTGCATTGGTGTTGAATCATTGTCCATGCCAATTTACTCAGTTTTACCTTTGAGAACTCATTTGTTAAGGGTTGTGTGCAGAAAATGGTGAAAAAAGGAGCACCGAAAAAAACCAAGGAAGCAGCACCAGCGGCAACACAGACACGAAAAAAACCAAGGAAGCAGCACCAGCGGCAACACATACACGTGACACAACAGCTGCTTCGACCTCAGCTCAGCCCGAAAGTGATGAGCCTCGCGAAGCAGCCCTTTGGCCTCGTGAACCATTGACTCAATTCTCTAAACTCCCTAAAATTCATAACCGACATATCTCAAGTAAGAAGATGCTGAAAGAACTTGCATCCTACGCAAACCGCGATTACTATGCTGGTTGGAGTGATTACCACTGCATTTTCTACAATGGTTTGCAGCGGATGAGATTGAAACCAACAAAGTTCATCTGTGATTACATTACAAAGGAGTTGGGAATTCTGCGTGATGTCAAAAAGATGTGGGAAAACATGGGACTTGGGACTCTTGGCTACGATCCTCAACCCTTATATCCAGACTTGGTTATACAGTTCCTCTCTTCAGTTGAGTTGCACTACAAGTCCGAGGTAAACAAAGTTGCTAGCGAAGGTAAACTTACATTCCTATGCAGAGGACTGCTTTATGAGATGTCTATACACGAGTTGTGTACACTATTCGGATTTGAGACCCGACATGAAGCATGCTCTTTGCCCAAGTTCCCTTGTATTTACCTGTTGTGGGGCAAGATTGCAGACAGTTCTTATGTATCTCGGGAAGCTAAACTTGCAATGCTCATAAACCCGGTCTTGTAAGTGGTAGCAAAATATTTGGGTCATCTTCTACGAGGAAAGTCAGAAGCATGATCACTTACTGAGGATGAAGCGCAGCTTATTCACTACGGGCTGCAATTAGCTCTCAGGCCGACGTATGACGTTACAGATGAACCTCCAGCAGAGCTTTCGGTAAACATGGGAGCTTTGTTTGCTCAGATGTTGTTTGAAAGGAAGTTTTGGGGTCTTCGTCCTCTTGACAAGAAGCCTTTGGATGAGTCTATTGGCAGTCTACTTACTCGGATCTTCAAGCACCATGATATAGATCTTTCGGATACTCCTTGTGTGGATGCGATTGACAGATTTGATTCCCAGTTCTTCCTAAACACCAAGATCCTCCACTCTGGTAAAATTTACCGTTTTACCATGCCTGATGGGACAATCCTACATTACAAGCTTCCACAGCCCGCTATTACATCTCTGGCGTCTGTGGAGAACATGGAGTTCATGCCTCCTGCTGAAGTTCTTTACACGCCTCCTCCACCAGCTTCAAAACGTCGTCGTGGTTCCTCTTCTTCGGGTCCTGCGCAGACACAATGTGAGGATGACACCATTCCGGATATCTCAGTCGATCATACTCCAAACCCTTTCATGGAGTATTTGTTACCACCATATAATGGTCAGTTTGATTCTGGAGCACCACCATTAGATGGTACGCAGCAGCAGCAGTTCGCCTGGACTGCGGATACACTGGTCAAGCTCTCGACAATGATGCAGGCTGTGTGGGGGTGCACTTGCAAAGATTAGATGTCCACCTACTCCTTCTTGCTGCCGCGCTCCACAGACTACAGAGGCAGCTGGTATGACTAGAGACGACGCAGAAAATGAATCATCTGATGAAGCAACCGATGCAGAGCGAGGTTCACGCCTCCATAGGAGCAGACGAGCACCAGGACAGAGTAGGAGCTGCAGTCCTGACGACCACCAATGATCAGTATCAGTTATATCTTTCCATTGTATTCCACCGGTTTTTTAAAATTTTCTGCGCATTTCGAATTCGGATCTGGGTTGTTTGCATGTTTTATATATCCAGTTTAGATTATAACTTTTATTAATTATATAACCTATAGTGATTTACCATTCTATTAAGTATAGTCATGAAGGAGAAGATAAATGCAGGTTTTTATCCTATTCTCTCTATTTTGATGAGTTAAATTCGGTTCAAATCAAGTGGGGAAATCTGTCATAGAGATTTATCAGAGTCAGGGATCGATCGATCCAAATAGTCGATCGATCGATCGGTACGAGATCGGTACGAGATCGAGCTTTGCCGATCGAGATAACTGTACCAGGTTGATCAAAAGATAGTCTGTGTTTTTTGTTTGTTTTGCGTATTGATCAGGATCGACCGGCTGGATCGACCGGTTAGTCTACAGATCGATCGATCCCGACGGATCGGACATCACAGTTTGTTAAAGGGATCGATTGACTCAGATCTTCTAACCAAGTTAATACATCATGAAAATTAAACAAAGTTCTCCCAAACTGAAACAAAGTTACTAAAATTCAAGCAAATATATTATGAAAGACTGAAACAAAGTTGTCACAAACTGAAACAAAGTTACTAGAAATCAAGCAAATGAAGTCTGAAAAACTTTCACTAAATTGTGAAGAACACAACAAACAAATCGACTATATTGACATCTTGCAAGTTGCTCGATTATGACCACCAAGACCACATCTATTGCACTTGCGAAGCTGACCCCCCTGTGATCCTTGTGATGATCGGATTTTGTCTTCAACAGTTTCATATCTGCGTTTTCTATTTCTTGCAAGAGATTTTCTTGTCTCAGGCGGTAGCATTACAAAATTTTCCACAACTTGTGGGACGGACCAACCATCTTAAGGAACTGAAATGGGATTTATGCTTTCTTGATAAGCTTCTCTCCAAGCTCCTGTGGTATAAAAAAAATCTGTCAATGTATATGGTTCTCTACCAACAAAGAAACCGGCTTTTATTGCGTGTCTACAAGGGATCTTCAAGAGGTCGTACTTCCCACAAGAACAAGTCAATTTGTCCAAATCAACAAAGCAGTCAATTGTATCGCCTTTAACAAGCAGCTGGCTATCGGTTACAGGGTAATCTCCGAAAGTTTTCCCATTTTCGATTCTCCTATCGATCTTTTCCTCCACATCTATGGTCAAACGATGGGTGTGCTTTGAAATCAACTTCTTACGCTTAAAAAACCAGTGTGTCAGCATTTCTCTAATACTGTCCAACAAAAGAATTACGGGAAACTCTCTCGGCGAACGCAATGCAGAATTTATCGACTCTGCAGGATTGTTTGTCCTAATGTCATACATGTATCCATGAAATTGACATCTAGCCCACTTTTTGACATCTGCTTCCATAAGATAATTTCCAATTGCTGGACTGATATTGCAAACATGAGCAAACGTCTTCTTGAAACCAACCACTCTATAAGCCTTCGAAGCCTTAAAAATCAACCCAGCTAATCCCTTCCCCTTGAAATATGATATCACATTATTCAACAAATGATGAATACAAATACCATGTCTCGCTAGCGGATACGCTTTCTCCAGTGCCTTCGCTATTGACACTTGTCTATCCGAAATAAAAGCCAAACCATTATCATCAGCAACAACAACTTTTAACTGTCTCATAAACCATTCCCAAGAATGTTCATTCTCAGAGTCTACTATCCCAAATGCAATAGGATATAAATTTGAATTTTCATCTATAGCAGTTGCAACCAGTAGCACCCCTTTGAATTTACTTTTCAAGAATGTTTCATCGACAACAATGAAACGCCTCACGACTTTGCTAAAGCCTCTGATCGATTGACCAAACGCTATAAACAGATATCAAAATCTACCATTGACGCCAGTCTCATAAGAGGAATGTGTACCCGGATTGGCCTCTCGCAGCATGTGCAAGTATTTTGGTATTTTCCTATAACTTTCCTCTGGAACACCTCTAACAGCGTTAACTGCATATTCACGGGAATCCCATGCTAAAGAATCAGAGATCTCACATCCATAATCATTACGCATAATCTGAACAATATCTTTCACTTTAGGCCCTTCCTTGATACCTTCATATTTATGCATGATCAGACCGCCTATCGTTTTCGCTGAAGCTGTCTTTCCGGCACTGGTTTTGCTTGAAGGTTCGCAGGAATGTACACCGACATACTTCTTAATAATAAAATATGTGGAGCCCTTCAAACACTCTGCTCGAGCACCCCAAAAGCACACCTTATCAGCGCATCTAATACACCAAACTGATTTATTGGAGTTGGTAACTGTGTAGTGAAAGTTATGCTTCATTGCACATAACTCAAACCTCGCTTTCAAAACTGTTTTGTTGAGGAAAAGATCTCCCGTCTTAACCAATTCCACCACCTGACTCTTTGCCAATTTTTCTCTGTTTTATTTTTCGGAGTTGATGTTGTCAGCATCATAATCATCTACATCAACCTCGTCTTGCTTCATCTTTCCTTTCTTCTTCTCGTTATGCTTGTCAGCATCATAATCATCTCCATCAACTTCACTTTGCTTCATCTTCCCTTTCCTCTTCTCGTTATGCTCAGCCCCCTTAACAATACTTGAAGCGGCTCCAATGTCACAAGGATTTCGCTCGATCTCTTCACTAGTACTTGCATCAGTTGGCATCTTATTAAGATCAATGTCGACCTTATTTGGATTTCCTTGCTTTGCTTTATAGCTGACACACAATTGAGTTGACTGATGCTTCTTACAAAACCCTAGAAAATTTTGAACTTGCCTTGAGTTTCCAATGATCACTGGTGGACATTTTGATGAATTGATCAATCCAATAGGAAGGTAACTCAACTCCAAATCAGCATCTGTTTCTTCAAAACCAAAATCCTCTATAACGTTTTTCTATAACTGTTCCAGAGAGGACTTCAATTCCAAAGCAAGTAACCTTCCCCCTTTCTTTTTATTAACATTAAAACTCCTCCAACCTGAAGATACAACCAATTCCCAAACACCACATGAAGCATAGACATGAATCATGGTAGAAATAATGTGAAATTTTTGTGAAAATTTTGTGAACAATCAATGGAATATAGAAGACGGCGAAGAAGGTTGCCAAGGTTTTTTTTCGTTTTTTTAGTTCCTTTTTCGTTTTTTTGTCAAAAAAATCGATTTTTTGTTTCAAAATATAAAATTGAATATTTCCAAATATTTTGTTTCCATATTTTTAGGAACTGATTTCTTATCCGTAGAATACAACTAATCTGTAGAAATCGGTTTCTACAGTTTTTTAGAATTATAGTAATGTGTAGATTTTTATTTCTACATGTTTTAGATTTATAGTAACTCTGTAGAAGTCGGTTTCTACGTGTTTTAGATTTATATTAATGTGTAGATTTTGATTTCTAAAGATTTTAGAACGGTAGGTTAAGCGTGAAATGTGTATTCTAAATATTTTTAGAATACTTCTATTTACGTAGATCACGTATTCTAAACATTGTAGATTCAATGAAAAAAATGGATTTCGTTTTCTACTTCGTAGAATGTCATTTCTACTTTATTTAGAACATAATCTTAAATTTATAATTTTAACTTTTTTATAACTGGAAAAAATACCACTAAGTTCATTTAGGTATTTTATCAAAAGTTACTATTTTTCTAATTTTGTTTTTGTTTGTAAAACTATTTATTAAATTTATTTTCAAAATATTAAAAGGTGTTATAGGAAGAAATGACACAAAATATAAATTAGTCTGAACGGACATATTTACCATTTTTTGCTGTAAAAACACAATTTTCCCAACTAAAAAACACTTTTTAAATATGGTTTAGGTTTGAGAGGCTCACGTTCAACCATAGTCTAGGTTTTGAGATATAATGAGTTGATTAGGAATCAATAATTTTGAAACACTTTTATAAATCTCCATTGGTTAAAAGGAATGTACTAATTGAGATACGAGGAGATAATTGTAAATAAGAAAAGAGTTAGTTTGCGCAAAAAAAAAAATAGTTAGAATAACAATAATTTATGAGAAAAAGACAAAAATAGCAATAAATCAAGTTTTTATTTCCAAACTAGCACTCAAGGTTAAAAGTCACAAAAATAACACTTAATGTTTTATCAAAAGTCACAAATTTAGGGTTTAAAGTTAAAGGGTGGGGTTTAAAATTTAGGGTTTAGGGTTTAGGGTTTAGAGTTTAGGGTTAGAGTTTAGGGTTTAGGGTTTAGGGTTTAGAGTTTAGGGTTAGAGTTTAGGGTTTAGGGTTTAGGGTTTAGAGTTTAGGGTTAGAGTTTAGGGTTTAGGGTTTAGGGTTTAGAGTTTAGGGTTAGAGTTTAGGGTTTAGGGTTTAGGGTTTAGAGTTTAGGGTTAGAGTTTAGGGTTTAGGGTTTAGGGTTTAGAGTTTAGGGTTAGAGTTTAGGGTTTAGGGTTTAGGGTTTAGGGTTTAGAATTTAGGGTTTAGGGTTTAGGGTTTAGGGTTTAGAGTTTAGGGTTTAGGGTTTAGAGTTGAGAAATGAGGTTTTGGGGATAAGATTTCAAATTTTGAAAAATAAAAAAAATAAAATTTTCAAAAGATATAATGCTATTTTGGTCATTTTTGTTTTTGAGTGCTATTTTGTGATATAAACTTAGAAAAGTGTTATTTTGGAGATTTGACTGTAATTTATTTAACAAGATAATTTAATATCATGTATAAAAATGCGATTCATTGATTCGTGTTCCTCTCTCCACACCATTTCTGACACGGTGACACCTCATCTCTCCCACCTCCTTCTCCGTTCCGTTCCGTTCCGTTCAACAGTCTCCCCCGTTAAAGGTAAAATTAAACAATAACCACCACTCGGTTATCGTCTTTCCGGTTTACTCATCGCCTGATTTACGATTCGTGTATTTGATCCGATCGGTCGAAGATTAGATCAAACCGAACCAATAGTCGCTGAGATTTGACCGGTGATTAATGAACTCCACCTCGAATCAGTTACTTCAGCCGATGACGAGCTCTACCTCCGACCTCTCTCGCCGGAAACGGAAGACAAAATCGCCGCCGTTGGTACCTCCCTCTCCATCGACGAAATGGAGATCGGAGAAGCAGCAACAGATCTACACCACGAAGCTTGCACGTGCCCTAACAAAGCTTCGAATCGCTCAATCATCCTCCTCACACTCTTCGCCTCCTCACACCGGTAGAGCCGTGCGCGAAGTCGCTGATAGCGCCTTGGCGGTTACGGCAAGAGGCAAAACACGGTGGAGCCGTGCGATACTATCCAAAGCCGTTAATCTCAAACTCAGGAAACACAAACGGCCGAGAATCTCTAATTCGGTTACGTCTCCGGCAATCACCACCGGGAGTCTCCGGTCAAAGACACAGACAGCGACGGTTACGAGGGTTAAAGCTAAAGGTATGCCATCTGTACAGAGAAAGGTGAAAGCGCTGAGCCGGTTAGTTCCGGGTTGCCGTAAACAGACGTTACCCGTGGTTTTGGAAGAAACGACGGATTATATAGCTGCCATGGAGATGCAGATTCGCGCCATGACTGCTATTCTCTCCGCCGTCAGCTCTCCGACAGGTCATGAAGGGGGACAAACACATGTGCTTGGTTAGTTGGGCCAAACTGTGTTTCTTTTTTCTTATATAATTTAAAAAAAAAAAAAAAAAACTGTTTCTCGTTATTCTTCACTGTATTGCTTTCTGTTTGAATATTTTACAAATCTATGTCGTCATGTATATCCTTTTTCTTGGCTTCTAACCCAAGGTGCGTTGGGCTAGTGGTTTAGTGCTTGGAGTAGGTTCCATTGCACCCCTAGTTCGATTCCCATGGGGAGGGGTGCTTTACGCCATGTTATCGGTATCAGCGCCGGCCGGCCCCGGGCCTGGGGTGGGATTAAGGCCGAAGGCCCGAACCCATCCTAGTCTACAAAAAAAAAAAAAAAAAAAAAAAAAAAAAAAAAAAAAAAAAAAAAAAAAAAAAAAAAAAAATA
>NC_027748.1:36405613-36409498 GCF_000695525.1 Brassica oleracea var. oleracea | reverse complement strand
AAAAAAAAAAAAAAAAAAAAAAGTGATTGAGCTCTGTAATAAATTTCAGTTTCTTGATAATCGGGTGGTATTTCTTAATCAAGATTGCTTCACATGATTGACAAAATAGAGTTGATGTTTAAGTATTTGGTGAGTTAATGATATGATGATGAATGAAGGCAAAATGCAACAATGGAAGATATAATTAAGCTTTTTTTTTGGTTTTGTTAAGTTTGAAGTTAGAGGTTGATATGATTGGAATTGAAATAAGTCAATAACTTTGTTTTGATCTGTTATGACACTCGTATGATTGTTTCTTCTTTTGTAAATGTTATGTGATTTCGGAGATTCAATAAATTAAAAAGGAAAAAAAATCTATAGAAGTTAACACAATCTACCGATCACATGGTTGAGAAAGACATAAGTCATAAAGACATGAACATGATGACGAGTCACATGCTCCCTTCTGAAAAGAGAAGTATACTATCGACCACTGTATATATATTCTGGCAAACTTAATCTTCTTCTTTGTTTCTGGTCGGCCAAAAGGCACTGGATTTGGTGAAACTGTTAATATTTTGGATGAATAGCGATAGCAAAAGAAATGAAAAAAAAAGCAAATTAAATGAAACATAATTTTGGATGAATAGCGATATCAAATTTCAATTCTGACACATGTCATGTGATTTTTCATTATCTCCAACTTTCAATACTTGTATACAACCCCTAAACCCCACCAACATATATTTTTGTTGCACATGTGACGCTTTAAATTGGGTAGACAATGAAAATCTTTGAATAGATTTACTCCAGAAGAGAGGTAGCAGAAATATCATTTTTATTACTAAGCAATAAAGTCTGACTACAGAACAAATCATTGAAGAATTTAGTAAGACACTAAAACATTTACATTTTATTTAAACAAAATAAAGAGTAATAATCATACAGATTTATTTACAAATATTCAACTAAGTTGAATATATAGCATTATTTTAAGGAATATTTGGAATGTTTGTGTATTAGCCTTAACTATTGCGTAGCTCGAGATACTCGTGCAAATAGTAACTATGTTTGGGTTGAACCCTTTAGATTGATGGTTTTTTTTTTTGAACTACTAGATTGATGGTTATCTTCTCTATTGATGATCGTAATTTTTTTTTTTTAAATAGCATTTATTCCCTTTTGTTCTTCCTCCTGTTGTAATGATGTCATGTTAAAGGAGGATGATCGTAAAATTAGTGGTAATACGAGGGTGTGGATGGCCATATGTTTGTCGAAATATTTGATGTCCACCAAAAATAATTAAAAATAGTAAGAAAGAGGATCGGAGGGCACACCAAGGCCCTTCTTGGTTAATCTTATGTTGCACACCAAGGCCCTTCTTGGTTACAAGATCGGAATCATCTTGAAGCCTCCACATCTACTTAAGAAGCTTGTGTTCCTTGAGGTTTGTAGCACCCGGTTGTGGTGTTCCCAGTATTGGCGTCCTCGGCAAGTAACAAGTTATGTTCATTTTACTAGCTTTTGGAGCTCTGTTCTCCCTCGCACCTATTGGTTGCACTTTGTCGTTTTTCTGGTTTGGTTTTACTTTCCAACGCAAACAATGATTTATTACATTAATGATAAAAAAAAAAAAAGAGAGGATCGGAGGGCACATGGATTAAACCATCGTAGACTCTTCTTACCTTTAAGCTGCTTTTGGTTAGCCTCTTTACTTTGATTGTCAATAAATACTATTTAGTGGTCTTATTCCAATCACCTTTATTTGTCAACTATTCCAATCACTTAATTTGTCGGTTTAGATACACTCTATATACTTTAATGATGGTAGACTAAATTGAGACATACTAAAACTACGAAAGAGCGAAGAAACAAAATTAAGAAGTAAATGTTGATTTTGAAAGATACATTTTAAAAAGTACAGTACTAGATTAAGATCCGAGCATTTAATATACATAATTTTATGTATTTTATTTATTTACAAATTTATATATTATAAAAATAAAAATAAAAATAAAAATATATATTGAGTAATTAAAAATCCAATAACTATTACGTATATATTTAAATTGTTATGAACATATAAAAATAATTAATGTTATTTATTTATAATTATTTTAAGGTAAATAAATCCAAATATTTACTTTTATCTATTTTACATAATTTATAACTAAAAGTAATTGACATGATATAAATTAAATGAGGTTTTCTACCCATATTTTTTTATGATCATTTGTATCTTTTTATAACAAAAGTTTTTAAACATTGGTAACAAAATTTTCAGTATGGAACTTTTAATAGTGTAGTAATTTATAATTATTTAAAAACAATCAATATAAATTTTGAAATTAAAATTAAATTCTCAATACTTGTTCAATGCAAATTTTGAAATTTAAATATTTATGTATTTTTATATAATATATAGTTTAATTTAAATAATATTAAAATTCATATATATTTTAATCTGAATATCTATTAAATGAGACATTCTACTCATATTGTCTTATAATCATTTGTATTTTGTTATTAAATTTGAAATCTTTGATCACAAATTTTCAGTGTGGGATTTTTAACAGATTTATCAATTTATAAAATTTAAAATTTAAAATATAACATATGTGAATTTTTTTTATTATTATATGGTTAATGTGATTGTTTGATTTATTTTAATAATATAAAATAAACTAAAATGATAGATGATACACAAATTGTTACCAAATTTTCATGATTCAAAATCATTAATTTTCATATATTTTAATCATATTAGGTAATTCTATAGCTTTTATTTAACAAAAGAAGTAATTCTTATACATTAATAATTAACTCTATGATTAGTTTAATGAAAAATATATTATGTGTTTAGATGGATCAACCTACTTTTTTAAAGATTTTAAAAGTCATTATACTGATGACATGTGACATCATTCAAATGTTATAATGTTTCTATTTTAATATATACGGGACTACGGTTCTTTTTACTTTTTTACTTATATGTGGGTGTATATTATCACAAATTTGTTTTCTATGAAGAGTTATTAGTTTAGAAATTATTTAAATTTTTTTATAAATAAGTTGTGATACTTTATTAAACTCTCCACACAGTTTAGTAACATAAATAAGCTTAAATTCTAGTAATTAAAAGATATATGTAGTATAATTTTTATATTATAAACAAAAATAAGTATTGTGTATGAGATATAACAGAGCACCATCGGTTAAATGTATTATTTTGGTTTATTTTAGCGAAATGGAAAAGTGTGTAAAAATCAAGGGTTCTATATGTACCCACATGGTAGAGAAGAAATCTACGAAAGTGAGAGAGGACAAAAAAACATCAATTAAGTTAGATACGTGGAATGTGTTTCAAAAAAAAAAGAAGTTAGATAAGTGGATTTCAATAAGAGTGATGGACAAATCTGTCAACAAAGTTCAGTCCATCCAACTTAATTATATCCAAAATATCAGATTTGTATGCATACAAATCATACAAAATTCGTAAATGTGTAAATCAAATGCAATTTTTTGGTATTCTCCATTATATGTTATACGAAGACAACTAATTATGAGATAACTAAACTATAATACGTAGAAGTCGGATAACCAGACTGAGATAAACGATATAACAAAATAACATGTTAAGGAAATTGACGATTTGTAAAGCGAATACAAGAACGATAAGAAATTGTATTCGCAAATATACATGGAGTCGAGATATAATCTCTTTCCTTAACTCTAAATATTCGCTCCGTTAGTGAGACGGTACTGTACGAATATCGAGTCCCAGGATACAACCATGGCAGACGATCACGCTTCACTCATGAATCGCCCTATCGAACTATAAACTCTACGAAACACTCTCGTATTCACGACTTACGGTAAGGGATTTTTGCTGTTGGTTTCGATGCG
>NC_027748.1:36377383-36401470 GCF_000695525.1 Brassica oleracea var. oleracea | reverse complement strand
TTTTTGGTAAGGGAAAACATGAAGACGGATTAGTACTCCAATCAACAAATAACATATTATTTTTAAGCAAAAAATAATAGTCTAAAATCGATTTTCATTTTTGGTGTTTGAACCAAATCATATCGATATAAGTCTTGAGAAAAAACGTTTTGCAGACTCGCTTAAAAGCGTTCGCAGAAATCGTTTTGTATAGACTTAGAATGTTTCACAAACTCGCTTAAGAAAGCGGTTATTGAAACGATTCATGTAAATAACATTTTGATAATGTATCAAAAACGTTTCGCGATAATGCTAGAAAGCAATCCGCAAAGCGTTATGAAACAAAATAAGAAACGTTTCGCGGAAGGGCTATAAAGCAAATCGTAAACTCGTTTTCAAAAAGAACATAGAAACGTTTCGCGGATAAGCATATAGCAAATCGCAAACATCGTTTATGAAATAAGCAAGAAACGTTTCGCGGAAATGGTACAGAGCAAATCGCGAATAGCGTTCTAAAAACTGTTAACAAATCTTTGTTGAACCGTTTTTCAATCCGATTAAACGCTTTAAATAGAAAGCGAAATTAGAGTTAAGATTGTAGAAGTCTGATAACTAGACTGAGATAAATGATATAACAAAATAACATGTTAAGGAAATTGACGATTTGTAAAGCGAATACAAGAACAATAAGAAATTGTATTCGCAAATATACATGGAGTCGAGATATAATCTCTTTCGTTAACTCTAAATATTCGCTCCGTTAGTGAGACGGTACCGTACGAATATCGAGTCCCAGGATACAACCATGGCAGACGATCACGCTTCACTCATGAATCGCCCTATCGAACTATAAACTCTACGAAACACTCTCGTATTCACGACTTACGGTAAGGGATTTTTGCTGTTGGTTTCGATGCGAAAAAAGCTAAGAAATGAAGAGAGAAGAGAGTCGATATATAAAGAAGAGACGAGGAGCGGTTTTTCGAAACTGTTGCCAACGTTTTCCGAAAATCTCTCAAAGATCTCGTAGTGGAACGTTGAGCAACTTTCTCCGCAAGTTTCTCTCTTGTTGACTCGGTTCTGATCCATTTGGAACAGATAAACTTCGTGTCATTTTTAGACAAACTACATGTCGTTTATACACATCGTGTTGTTTAAACACAAATGTCATGCTGTTTTTTAGAAATGAAATGGCAAAAAACGTTGAGCTTAACTTGGTACAAAAAGAATCTTATTGGGCCTGAGGCCCTACACCAAGACCCAAGACCCGAGACCCGAGACCCAAGCCCATGCCGAGCCGAGCCGAGCCGGCTGGCGGCGGCGGCGCGCGTGGGTGCTCTCTCTTCCTCTAAGCTGTTTAACCTCTCATGTCATGAAGACATATATATATACTCCTCAAAACCAACTCTCCCAACCAATGTGAGATGTTGTTAACTTCATTTCATTAAAGCCAACAAGGCTTTTTATAAGAACCCATAGACCCATTTCGTTTTCACATTTGCCATATATTATTTGAGCCATTAGGCTTAATAATTAGGCCCAACATAATAAAGATGGCATATGTTTCAAATATGTAGGGTCTACGCGATATATACCGCAATTCCATCATATACCTATCATCAGTTAACACTGATGGTCTCAACAACCGATCAAATCTCAAGTCACGTAAAAGCAGTATTATGATGTTAAGCTTTATAACGACATTATATATAATACGCGCTTGTCGGATCTCCGATATATATTGGATATATAAGAAACACTATTAGTGTACGTGCATACATTAATATGAGGTTTGGTATTGAAGCATGCATTTCATTTAAATATGTTAACGTATTATATAATAGAATGTAAAGTGTGTAACCGTGGATTGGACTTTAGCATCAGTGGATGTACGAATCCATCCGACGATCATGAAGTTCGCAGCAAGCCAACGAGACAAGTCGGGATCTGCATCTGGTTTTGGAATTTTTCCATCGACGAATCTAGTTTTTTGTTTGGCTTGAAGCAAGTTTCGGAGTTCTGAAGACCACTTTAAATAGTTGTGGGTTGTAAGAAAAACATATGTAATAAGAGCTCTGGGATTTTTATATGGATAGAGGTACGTAGTATGGTTGTGTGTCTGTTGAGACAGCTTGGGCTCTTGTTGTAGACGTGATGTAGATGTTGAAGTAGTATGACCGTCAGCCATCGTGGTTGATGATGATTGTCGAAGTAGAGGTTAAAGATTAGAGAAGTATTGATCAGTATTACAGAAATATTTAGGTGTAGATCTTTTAGCTCTGATACCATATAATAGAATATAAATTATGTGTTTATTGATCAACCAATGTAGAGTACTTATACAAGGTAAATCACATACGCCACATACGATTCATACGAATAGGAATCTATTGGATTAGTCTAAATCCCTAAGATATAGGATTCTATCCATATCGTATTATATTAATATAAACATGTCCTTTCTCTATACATACACGAAAATACACAGCCCTGTCGTGTGCCGCTGTTTATCAAGACATCCGCTCTGCAATGACGGGCAGCCAGTCGTGTGCCACTGTCCGAACCATACACTAGTCACTGACCACTCTTATCCGCACATGGGGCACATCACCTGTTGGGATCACACGTGTCTCAGATTATCTACTTCTTAATATATCCATCATTGGGAAATAAAGTACGTCCATTTTTTTTTGCACTAGCTTCCATATATAAATGGAAGAGAAAGAAGAAAATTACAAGCAAAGAGGCCTTAGTGTCTTAAGATACAGCTAAACCAAGTAAATACAGTCCGAATCAAAGATCATAACATAACCGGAAACGAAACCTAGGGTGAGGAATTAAGCCCAACTGTGAAGCCCATATAATGAAGGTGAAGAGGCAACAAAGAGTTTGGTCAGGAACCCTAGACGATGAAGCCGAAGAAGCTTGAGACGAAATTGAGGGTGGAGAAGTTTATGCTAGCCACTGCTGCATCATTCAAGAGGATATAACTAGGTTCATTTCCTTAAAGCTATGGGAGAATGTCATCACACAACTTCAATCTCTCCAATTGCGGTATCACGAAGATAACTGATGCCACGAGGATCAAGAGTAGGGGCTTTGAAAAAAAAAAACAGATCGGTTACGATCTCTGAGGAAGAGTTACAGAGCAAGCAAGAAGGGTTCGTTTTTATCTGCCAGCTTAAAAGTTTGTCCTTCGTAGGACACCGAATAAGGACGAAGAGACATGAGAGGAAAATATGCTTTGTTATGCCACCAATGATCCAAACAATTTGTTCACAAGGTACCCCAACTCCTTGTCCACAAAGTCCAGTTGAATAATTTTTTTTTACGTCCAACTGATTCTATTTAATGCAATGTTTTTGTACTATAGAATTAATTAGGCCAGAGACTTTTATCCGAGATCCGGATTCGATCCGAGATTCGATCCGAGATTCGATCCGGATCCGATCCGAAAATCCGGATATCCGAAGGGGCCGAATCCGGATCCGGATAGTAAAATGTTGGATCCGTCAAAGCCGGATCCGGATCCGGATACCTTAATTTTTTTAGTCCGGATATCCGGATCTGTAGGTTTTATTAATAACTATTTCAAAAATAGTAATATCTATATATAAAAATTAATTAATTTAATATATTTTTATTTTTATAATAGTATATATAAATTTTATGTAAATTTTGTAACATTATACATAGAAATAATTAAAATCATTATATATTTTTTTATTTTTAAATTATTTTTAATATTTTTTATATATTAATATTAATTTTTATTTATTGTAAGGATCCAAATCCGGATCCGGATATCCACCGGATATTACAATTTTTAGAACGATATCCGACACCCGGATATCCGAGAACCCCGGATCCGGATAAGGATAGTAAAATTAAGGATCCGGATCCGGATCCGGATACCTTAAAATTGTCCGGATATCCGATCCGTCTCAGGCCTAGAATTAATGCAGTCTTTGATGCTATGTTTTTTTTTTCATTTCAACACATGGTCAGTACTTGTGCAACCACTGGTGATGATATATTTATTTAGAAATTATTGTTATATTCAGAATAAATAAGTTTCAAGATATATATATATGTGTGTATATAATATATACATCAATTGGAGCCCTTTTGGTTGTATTCATGATTACCTAGATGCCTCTTCCTCTCGTCTAGGTATCCCAGCGTATGCAATATTTGTGGCTTCCTTGTTTCGCAATGGCTTTTGACGACTTCCTCCAGCACGGTCTGACCATCAGTTACAGCTCCTACAATTCCTAACAACTGTCAATCTCAACTTGAGCATGGACCCCTTCGACTGGAAAATCAATGGAAAAACTTCAACCAAGTTTTAAACATGGGTGACTTCAAAGGGAGTTCTGCGGCATAGCTTCCACTCATGGCTCGTAGTTCTAGACAGGATTCTAATCCGAGATAGGCAATTCCGTTGGGGAAGCAATCTATGTTTGCTATGTAATAATGAAAAAAATCGAGAAACCATCTCTATATGGACTGTCCTTTTAGCTTTGATCTTTAGAAACTAGTAACAGACAGATGCCGCCTACCCCATCTTCGTATTTGGTACGAAATTGTGGAACATTATGATATCCTTGCCTCCACCAAATTCATCAAATCTCCTTACCATTCTCGCTTGGCAATCTAAACAATATTGAATCTGGAATAAGAGACATACAAGACTGCATGAAAACAAGTACCGGTCACCAGATGCAATCTTCCGTACCATTGATCATCAACTTCGTAACAAGATTCAGAGTTTCAGGGATGTAGATCCTATCCTCACCTCAAAGATGATGCAGACCTTTGAGAATAGTAAGGGATCACCGCTTCATCTCCCTTCTCGCTCTCGTCTTAACCAACTTCTTTACCGATAATCCCTTTTTCGACATTGCTAAAGCACAAACTAGGCTTCAGGTTGGGCTTCCTTGTTTACTATTATTTGGGTATCTGAATTCTAAAAGGTTCTTATTCTCATGATTTTCTGTAATAGAACAATTGTCCCCTAACCATCGCCAAAAGGATTGTAACAATTTTTTTTACAATTTCAATATGAAAGCCAACTGTTCAAAAAATATATATGTGGTTTTTACAAGCCTAACGTATACGACAAGAACAATACGTTAAATTCACAACAAGAACAACAACAAAACACAAATATATATTTAAACAGAATGTAGATAGAAATTATGGTACGTTACGTCCGCTTGGTTGCTGCATTGAAAACAAGAGATGGGCGTTTCTCTGCTGTCTCATCTTCAATCCGCGACAAAGTTTGTTGGGTTGGCAAGAAATATACCTTTCGTCATTACTCAATTTCTTGTTATTATTACCCTTTTTTTTTTGCTGAAACAGTTATATTTATATTTTGTTTGTCAGCAGTTATTTCAAGATTTAATTTAATAAAATTCAATCAAGTTAGTCTCTCGTTGTGATTATTTAAAAAAAAAATACTTGGGTAGTGTTAAACATGCAGTCTAATATATGTTGATAGTACTTCTGTAGTAAATAATATAAAAGGGAAGTTACTTTATTTGGTATCATTTCATTGCATTTTGTTACACGATGATTAATCTCAGTCTCTTAAATAAGGTTCTTAGCTTCGGCTAAAAGACGGTTTTTAGTTTTTTTTAGATTTTAACTAAGAAAAGATAAGAACTGTCTCTTAAATAAAAGATATAAAAGCTGTCTCTTAGCTAGAAAAATGTAAAAAAAAAAAAATCGAAAAAATGTAAAAAAAAAAAAAAAATTTTGTCAGTTAAGACCGGAATTAATCATGCTCTTACAGCATTATACATGCATATTAAGACCTTAGATAAAAAAAGAAGTTACAACAACAATACTTTGAAGATAAACACATACGCCTTATTATGTAGACCTTATTGTTCTGTTTGCTTTGTAATTCTGAGACTGAAAACTTGTTCTATTCAATGAAAAGAATACAAGTTATAAAGACCTAAACAACTTGAAACAAACGTGAAACCACAAGACTCGGAAAACAGACTCCAACTAACCCCACTAGACGAGGACGTGACTAACAAGTGACTTAATTCAAACAAATACTTAATAAACCAAACTGCTCCTTCATTCTCGGACCAAACTTGCTCTAACAAACCCTCCTTAAGCTAAGCTTCATGTAATGAACTTAGCTTACTTCCTGCAGAGCAAACTCCAAGTCTGTTCCTCATGTTTTCAAATGCTTCTCGCTTCAACGGCTTCGTAAGGATGTCTGCTGCTTGTTCCTGAGTTCCACAGTGCTTTAGCTCAATGACTCCATTGTTGACCAACTCCCTTAAGAAATGAAAGCGCACATCAATGTGTTTACACTTGCCATGAAACACATGATTCCTCGAAAGCTTTATTGCAGATGTGTTATCACACAGGATTGTTGTACTTGTTTCCACTTCATAACCCATCTCCTTAAGAATGCGCCTGAACCAAACATCTTGACAGGCACAAGCAGAAGCTGCTACATACTCTGCCTCAGTGGTTGAAAGCGTCACAATTGGTTGCTTCTTAGACGACCATGCTACTGCTCCTCCATCCAACAAGAAAGCATACCCAGAGGTACTCTTTCGACCATCAACGTCTCCAGTGAAATCACTATCAGTGTAGACCAAGACTTCTCCAGGCCCTCCTCGCTTGTACCATATCCCAAAATCCATTGTCCCTTTCAGATATCTTAACACCCTCTTAGCAGCTTGGAGATGCAGCTCTGTCGGTTTTGCCATGAATCTACTCATCAAGCTAACAACAAACTGCAGATCAGGCCTTGTTGTGGTTATATACATGAGACTCCCAATGACTTGTTTATAGAGAGTCTCATCTATACGTTCTCCTCCTTCATCCAGATCCAGCTTGTTTCCAGGGACAATAGGGTTGCAGACAGCGTTGCAGTCTTCCATCTCGAAACGCCTTAGTATCTCCAGAGCATACTTGGACTGAGAGACGTGTATACCGTCTGATAACTGCATGACCTCTATCCCCAAGAAGAACCTCATCTTGCCTAAGTCAGTCATGTCGAACTCATTCTGCATTGACTTCTTGAACTCCTCCATCATTGAGTAGTCACTTCCTGTATAGATTAAATCATCAACATAGACGCTTACGATCAGAATGTTACCTTCCTTGTTCTTCTTTAGGAACAGAGTTTCTTCATTCTGAGATTTCTCAAAACCAGCCTTCATAAAGTACTCTTCTAACCTACTGAACCAAGCTCTTGGAGCTTGTTTCAGTCCATACAACGCCTTATGCAGCTTGTACACCATCTCCCCTTTTCCCTTTACTTCATACCCCTTTGGCTGTTCGATGTACACATCCTCTAACAACACTCCATGTAGAAAAGCTGACTTTACATCCAGCTGGTAGATGACCCAATCCTTTTGTGCAGCAGTGGCTATTATGGTCCTGATTGTATCCATCCGAGATACTGGTGCATATACCTCAGTGTAGTCGATCCCTTGCTTCTGAGAATAGCCCTTTGCCACCAGACGTGCCTTGTGTTTGTCTATCTCACCACTCTCGTTCAGCTTAGTCTTGTAAATCCACTTGACTCCAATGCACTTCCCTTCTGCAGGTAACTGAGTGAGCGTCCATGTTTGGTTCTTCTTGATAGAACATATCTCTTGATCCATCGCTTTTCTCCATTTCTGACTCATCTCTGCTTCCTCATAACTTGTAGGATCATGAGAATGGTTTATTTCAACCATATTGACCTCTGTCTCACAGTAGAGCTCATAATCTCTCAGGTAACCTGGCCTTCTTCTTATGCGTCCCTCTCTGATCTCATCCCCGTTCTCTGGTTGATCATCTTGAGGTTGATTTGCTTGAACTTGTTCCCGCTGAACCTGACCCTCCTGAGCTTCATCAGTGTTGTCCTCATCTTCTTCTTCCTCATCATCATTTCTTTCTGCTTCTGCTTCATCGTTCCAACTCAAAACCACACTCATATGCTCACTGTGGTTTTCTTCCCAGTTCCACCCCTTTCCTTCTTCGAATACTACATCCTTGCTGGTTACCATCTTCTTGGTTTTAGGATTGTAGAGTCGGTATCCTTTTGACTCTTCTGAAAAACCAAACATCACACAAGTAGTGCTCTTGTCATCGAGTTTACTTCGGTGTGCGTCAGGAATGTGCACATGAGCTATGCTTCCCCACACTCTGAAGTGTTCCACTGTTGGTTTTATCCCACTCCAAGCCTCCTGTGGTGTAGCATCTTTTACAGCAACTGTAGGACATCGATTCAGAATGTAAAACGTCCAGTTCACAGCCTCTGCCCAGAAGATTCTTGGTACCTTCATAGCTGAAAGCATTGATCTCACCATGTTCATCACTGTCCTGTTCTTTCTCTCAGCGATCCCAGTCTGCTGTGGGGTGTATGCAGTTGTGAGTTGCCTTCTTATCCCATGTTCCTTGCAGTAATCTTCAAATTCATGAGACGTGTATTCACCTCCTCTGTCTGTTCTAAGGCATTTCAGCTTCCTTCCTGTCTCTGTCTCGGCTCTCTCTTTGAAGCATTTGAAAGAGTAGAACGCTTCAGACTTCTCCTTCAAGAAGTACACCCATGCTTTCCTACTGTAATCATCGATCAGACTCATGATGTATCTCTTCCCACTGCTTGAGATAGGACTGATCGGCCCACAGATGTCTGAGTGAACAAGCTCTAGTACCTCTTTAGCCCTCCATGTACTCTTCTTTGGGATCGCATTCCTTGATTGTTTGCCAACCATACAGTCAGTGCACGTGAGGTTTTGCACATCGAATGTAGGTAGACCTCGCACCATACTCTTGTTCATCAGTGTCTTCAAACCTCGGTGACTGAGATGACCATATCTCTCATGCCAGAGCCTCGAAACATCCTCACTTGACATCTGGAAACATTGTTGTTGTCTTGCTGCTCCAATCGTCTGATCAAACAAGGCAAACATTCGGTTCAGACTCATCTTACTCTCTGCAATGAGCCCTTTGTCATCATGATAAATCTTGCAGCTTCCTTCTCTTATGATGATGACAAGCTTTTTCTCTTGCGTATCTTCTCCATGAGTCACCTTCAGTACATGTTCTTCACCCTTCTCCACTTTCTTAAACTTCTGCTCATGAACTGCTAGTGTGCTTTGCAGTTCATCAATGGAGATTGTTTCCACATCCTTTGACTCCTCGATCGAAACCACCACGTACATGAACCTCTCAGTAAGTGTTTTGAGAATCTTCTCCACTACCTTGGTGTCGCTCATTACCTCTCCATTGCTTCTCATCTGGTTTGAGATGGACATGACCCGAGCAAAATACTCATCAATGCTCTCAGATTCCTTCATTTCAAGCACCTCAAACTCCCTTCTCAGTTTCTGTAAGAGAGACTTCTTCACCCTTGCATTACCTCCAAACTTCATCTTCATGGAGTCCCAAATGACTTTGGAGTTCTTCCTATCCAGGATCTGCTCAAATGTTGTCCTGTCGATGGCTTGGTAGAGGTAGTGCTTGACTTTGTGATCGTTGGTTCTGGCGTTGTCAAGCTGTCTCCTCTGCTCCTCAGTCAGCACCGTGGTGATTGATGAATCTTCATATCCGTTCTCAATCATGCTCCAAAGCCCCTTTTCTCTGAAGAAATTCTCCATGACTTCACTCCAATGATCCCAGTGACCGTCGAAATGAGGTAACTTCATCTTCTCGTCTTCCATTCTTTCTCTCTCGTGTGAAGCTGCGGCTTCTTGTTCTCAGTTTCAGAGGATAAGCTCTGATACCAATTTGTTCTGTTTGCTTTGTAATTCTGAGACTGAAAACTTGTTCTATTCAATGAAAAGAATACAAGTTATAAAGACCTAAACAACTTGAAACAAACGTGAAACCACAAGACTCGGAAAACAGACTCCAACTAACCCCACTAGACTAGGACGTGACTAACAAGTGACTTAATTCAAACAAATACTTAATAAACCAAACTGCTCCTTCATTCTCGGACCAAACTTGCTCTAACACTTATTCATGCATACGCAAGCAAACGTTATTGGTCATGACACAAAACATAAAACAAACAGAAATTGGGAAACACGCCGTGATCAAACATAAAGCATACTCGGTTGATTGGAATCAGTTAACCGACGAGGCCAAAGACACTTGGGACGAGGCTGAAGATGTTAAGGCCGTCGCCGGCAGCGATTCCGACTAGAGATAAAGGTGCCATGAGGAGTCCGGCCGCAGGGAGGCTGACGTTACAGGCGGTGAGAGGGGTCGTGACGACGAGCCTACAACCGGAGGAGAGGAGTGTTGAAGGCGAAAAGGGAAGTCCAATAGTAGGAATCGAGAATACTCCATAAGCGTTCGTAGTCGTACTTGAAACATTTTGCCCAGCATTATATTATTAGCAAATGTGTAGAACAAAATTTACATTTAAATATTATCTCATGTACATGTATCCTTGCCGTACACCCGTACATATAGGTTAATTTATGTTTTTGAATCTATACTATACATTTGAGTGTACAAAGATGTTGCATGGAAGATATGTAAATACTAAATAGTTACTAGAGTCAATAGAATTCTACGTAGACTCCTAACATTCCTTCACAATTTATTGATGGTTTTACATAGGTCTAGTTTTACAAACATGTTATACCACATTTTCTAATATATGTTTAAATGATGGTAACTTATACGTGATTATTTAACACCTGATCACTTATGAATAAATGAAAAAAAGTTCGAGGGTGTGTGTGATATATATATCATTCTAACTATTACATAGTTTACAACAAATCTGTTGTTTTTATTTTGGCATAGTTGATCGAAAGAGAGAGTGTGAGAATAGAAAATTTACTAGGGAAAGGAGGAACGGCAGTCGTGTTATTGGTAGAGACGGTGCCAGTGACAGAGCACATGAGAAGGCCTTGGATATTAAAGATACTAGTAAGCCCGCCAAGAAGCCCACCTAGACCACCAAGCCCACCACCTAGACCACCAAGCTGAGCATTAGCAATTGGAGACGCCACAATGAGACACATCAAGACCAATGAGAAGGTTATGTTTTTGTTCCTGAGCATTGCCATGTTTTTAGGGTTACAAAAGAAAAATGTATATGGAACTATAGAGCAGAGATCAGTAAACGTTTTCTCTGTGTTGTAATTGGTTTTGGATGTGATGAAATGTCTTTCCCTTGCAGCTCTATTTATAGATCAAGTTTCATAGATCTCGCCCTTCCTACTTACTTTGCTTTCATGTATTTAAAGTTGAATAAAGGTTTCATTGTGAACCGAATCCCAATGTGTATTTCAACGGTGTCGTAGGACAATATATATTTTTTTATCATTTTTCTAGTTACAATTTATCCAAGAAGATCTATATGTAAATTTCTTTTTGAAAGAATATCCGGCTTTCCCTTTTTGAACAGCGAAGGAGTATTATAAAATTACTCGGGGTATTGTAAAAAAAAGATTAGTCGGGGTATAACGAGGTTTCGAAGCCATGCATATGCATGATAATGTGACTTGGAGAACTCTACACGTATATTTACAAATCACGATGCATGTAGTGTAATCACCCAAGGTAACGGGGTGTACGTAATAAATAATATAAATTACGTAGATCCCTTCTTTATTGATTAGGCATATATAAAAAATTCATATTGATTTTCCTCCCGCATTTGATAATGTAGCCTTGCAGTCGCAGGCTCTCCACGTACGTGCAATATATGAATGGAACAGTGCTTCTCCTTTTCTTTTCTTTTTTTGTGCACGAAACAGTGCTTCTCTAATTAAAGTTTTCCCAATAGTACTGACACCCCTTAAATATCATAAATTTCATTTGTAGGCTAAAAGTGCACAGCAACAGCAGCTAAATTGGTTAAAATTCCAACCGAGTGAAAGTCACACACCTTGAAACCAAGGGCCAGATCCTGTATTTTATCGATTAAGTTTCCATGTCTTGGCTAATCGCTAGGTTGTAGAAACTTTGTGATCGCCATAGCACAGCCGGACACCACCTCCACACTGAATGACGCTCATGACAAAGACACATTGAACTTAACCACACCACATCTTATCTCGGTTTGGTCCACTTAGCTTGAGAAAAAATTATATTGTTACAGGTTTCTTGCTCCATATATTGCATTGTAGCATTCATGTTCAAGGAAATATTGACTATGTATTCCAAAATAAATTAATAATCGTACGATTGCTTATGATTTTTTTTCTTTTTTGATAACCGTAGTGTGATCCCAAAGTTTTTCTATACCCAAAGACTAATCACTACGAAGCCCGTAGGATCCGTGTTTTCTTACCACTTAAAGCGTTCCGAGTGGCCAAGGAGAATCAAACCCAGGGCGATACTAACAGGGTGAGCCTTTTACTACTAGGCCAAGACCACTTGGTTGGTTACGATTGCTTATGATATTGAGTAAAACTATATTAAGTCTAAGTTTTGGTTCTGTGTTAGTTTTATGAAGACGAAAAAAAAACTACTAATTTATGCAAAAAAAAAAACTATAACTATTAATTTGATGATTTTTTTTGAATGAATGTAAATTTTATTCAATATAAAACTTTGTTTCATCAAGTGCTTCTATTTTTGATTCTTGTAAATAATCAAAGAACCCATTAAAAAAAATCAAATTTTGAGCTTTAAATTGGAAAAAAATCTTTCACTTGTGTCCCAAGCCAGGTACACAGCCTTTGTCGAGGTATCTCTGACCTTTTCCTCAAAGTGATATAACAATTTCGGACAAACCATTTTGTCCACAAACTTGATCAGGACCTTCTCATCTCTTGGTTACTCACCATGTCGACGAAATTGCGTTCTCTCCATATACTAGGCACCAGAGCTTGAAACCATAGCGAATGAGGAATACCTCCGTTGAGAGCCTGCGCTAAATATAACATCTAAAATCTCACTCCATTTTGTTGTGAATGCATCTCTTAAGATTTTCCCTACTAGTTATTTCCATACTTTTGCTGAGTAGCGACATCTAAAGAACATGTGCTGGCAAGTCTCCTGATTTTCCTGGCACAACACACAGCATATTCGTTTCTTGGCATCAAAATAAAAGGATTAGTTGAGTGAATTTTTCTATGTTTTGTGTTAGTGCTAAAAGAAAAACCATTACGTGCAAAAAACTATAAAATGTCGATTTTCAAAAGGGATTGTTCAAGAGATCGAACCCACAGGTAAAAGAGATCAATAAAGAAAAATGTTGGACTAAAGGTTTTGATTTGGCTGCGCTTGATATTTTTGTTGTATATAAACAAATCAAACTTACAGAAAGAGATATAAGGAGATAGTAGCAAATCCACTACCCAACTTGTGTTATAGATTGGTCCATGAACCTATTCATCTTCAACTTTGAGTTGAATCGCTTGTTTTTACAGCCACAACAATCATATGTAAATGTGAGTGAAACTTCCAGTGGACCAGATCGTTCGGTTATCGCAGGATATACAAACATTAGTTTTCTTTTTCTTTTAAATGAAACTCAACGAGACCAGAAAAACGAGTCCTCCACCGACGAAGTTGTACACTTGCTAACGGTGAGTGCTCGCTCAGTAAGTGTTTGATAGATTTCACAAAACCTTAACCAAGAAACTCAAGTTAATGGCAGCTACAATACATTATTTTGAAAAAAAAAATTATTCTTACCGAATAGAGTATGAATATATTTGAACTTGTCATAGTTTATGGTCATTAGACCAACTCCAGCGGTGGGTTGAGCAAGGGGTTTTTTAAACCAAAAAAGAGAAAAAATTAAATAAAAAATGGTTTTATTAGAAAGAACCGCTGCCTAATTAAGAGAGTTTAGAGTTGGTTAAAACCCCAAAAGTGGCAGGAACGTATTGGGTGGTTCCTTTTACGGGAAATAAAAGTCGTCTCTTTCTCTTTCACTTTCGGTTCATCTTCGATGTCATCGACATCTCTTCGCCTTCACTTCTGCAAAAATCTCCGACGGAGATGATGTTTGATCTGTTTGTTCGTCAACAATCTTGACTCTCTCTTGTTCGATTTCGTCGAAATCACATCATCGGGTCTCTCTCTTCCTCGTTGATTCTGTCGAAACCTCGAATGGAGATGTCGTTTGATTCGTTTCTTTCTTCGTCGATGTTCTCCTCCAGACTCGTGCATGCAATCACCATGAAGGTCGGTTTCTTAAAGCTTTTTGTTCCTGTGAATTTGATTCCTTCGATTATTATTGACAATTTTGTTGCGATGATGAGATTTGACTCTGTTTATCTCAGATCGATGGGGGAAGTTGTGGTATTAGCAGCGATGAAGGGACTATGGAGACGATGATGAACAGAGGCTCACGGTTTTGCTTGTCGAATCCGATGACTCAACTCACCAAATTGTCGCCGCCCTTTTTCAATAGTTCAATTACAAAGGTCATTGCTTTACTCTGTTTAATTATTTGATGTTTTAAAGGTTCTTTCTTTGTCTTGATTTTGAAGTTTGAGTAGACTCTAGTTTTTATTCAAAACAGTTAATTGATTAAATCTTCATTGTCTTACTTTGTTCCAAGTTTCGTAATTAAACTAGAGTCTTGGGTTTTTATTTGAAATGACAAGGTTAGCTGCGTGGGAGACATTAAAGGAGAAGAGACATACCAGTGAAATGGACAAAGGTCTTGCAGGGAGCAGCAAGATACGGATCAAACGTCATCAAAGCGGATTAAACATGCCAAGAGGTAAGTACCAATCCTTTAATGCGTGTTAGACATTTTTTAGGTTGGGATTAAATGGAATTTAGGTAGATACATTTATTGTCTTGGTTGTTCTGGTTTTAGGTAGAAATATTGATTGCCATTAACACTTAACAACTACTAAACGCTCTGATCAGTTTGCTTTTAAAAACGACCAACTCCAAGAATCTCAATTCATATCTCCTCATCGTTTCATATCTATCTCTCAATTCATATATCCTTCTCGTTTCATAACTCTTTCTCATTTCATAACTCTTTCTCATTTCATAACTCCTTCTCGTTTGCATATATCTATCTCATTTGATATTTCCATCTCGTTCGCTATGAATCCATTTACTGAGCCTTGTAGCTTCCAAAACCTTTTAAACAGTCAACAACCAAACACCTCCTTCTCCTTTGTTACACGTGAACCTAGTATAGAACTATCTTCATCGGATGCTTCTATCTTCGGCACACAGTGGGCTGAAGATGCAACAGAAGAGGAACACGTCGTGTCTGATCGTAAAGAAAGAAGGAAGTGGTCACCAACTGAAGATATTGTGCTCATCAGTGCTTGGCTCAACACCTCCAAGGATCATGTCATGGGGAATGAGCAGAAGGCAATAGCATTTTGGAAATGGATTGCGGCCTATGTTGCATCTAGTCCAAAGTTTTGTGCTTTGCAAAAGAGGGAGCCAAGTCACTGTAAGCAGAGGTGGGGGAAGATCAACGAGAGTGTATGTAAGTTTGTTGGGTGTTTTGAAGCTGCAACAAAAGCTAAATCCAGTGGGATGAATGAGGATGATGTGTTGAAGATGGCGCATGAGTTATTCTTCAATGACTACAAGGTCAAGTTTACACTCGAGCATGCGTGGTTGAGCTTCGCCATTATCAGAAATGGTGTGGCACTGATATCTTGCATATTTCCATTGTCTTATCCGTTCACCCATGTGCATTTTGATCATATAGACTAGGATTTAGCCATGTTTAGGTTGCATTTTGCATACATGAGTCCTTATCAGGTATTGGAGTACCACATGGAGTTCTTGGAGACATTTGGGTGCATTTGGAGCTCAAAAGAGGTGATAAAGGTGATCATTGGACGAGCAGTGCATGGGAGCGACCTCACCGGAGCGACACCATGAAGTCGCTGTGACACCCTTTCAGAGCGACTTGGCCAGAGCGACACCTCGATGTCGCTCGCATCTCCATCGCTCGGAGGCACGAGAGCGACCTTACAGCGACGTTCCGGAGCGACACCATAAGGTCGCTCCAGCTGGAAGCGACGTGACCGGAGCGACACAGCGAGGTCGCTCGCGAAGAGCGACCCGGAGCGACGTCTCGCAACGACCCCTCCAGGTCGCTCCCGAAGCCTGGAGCTACCTCTCGGAGCGACTACTGGAGGTCGCTGCGCGCCTTCTGTTTGCTCGAATTCATTTCTACTCAAGGGCCTTTTGGTCATTTCATTATGCACGTTTTTACTTCTGAAAACCTATGTTTTAAGTACCTTTAGCAGCCACCAGACAGATTATATTCATTGTTGTATCCCTTTGTATGATTAATCTGAAATCTAAAATGGGTTTAAGAGGAATCATGAAGAGTAGTGAGTAATCACCATTTGAAATCATGGGTTAGGAAGATTAAGGGTGATTAGGTTAGAGCTAGGATGTTTTAGAGTAGATCATTCCAAAACCTTGCTAGTAGAGTAATCATAATGCGTCTTCTGATTTAGCTTTTCAAAAGTTGATCTTTAGGCATTTCCCACCCAAAAGGTGTTCGATGAAATGCCTGAAACAACTCTTCTAAGCTTTTAGCATATTTTGCCAAAGGCATTTGTTGTTAGAAGTGCAAAGATAGCCTTAGACCTGTTAGTAATGATTGCTTCCATATTATTCAACCAAAGATATTTGTTGTTTAACTTTGGGTTAAAATATTAAAGATATAGCTCTCTCCCAGACACAGACATTGAGGCGCCATTTCGTTCGTCGTTTCCGGACGCCGGCGGAGTCGAGGCTCGCCGGCGTCGCCTTTATTCATCATCTTCTTCACCTCTGTTCATCCTCTGCTCCTCCTCTGTTTCCTACTTCGTTGTTATCAAGCTCTCGTCTCTGTTTCATACCAGTATGTGTCTCTTCTCCAAGGAGATCCGGTCACCTTGCTCAAGCTTCACCTCGTTTGGCCTTCACCGCAACCTTGACGACTTTGTGACCTCACGCTCCAGAGTTGTGTGCCAAGAAGCTTTAAAGATGATTTTTATAAGCTCCAATATTGAGCTTCAGATCTATGGCCTCAAGCTTGTCCCCCTCCGCACGTACGAATGTACTGGATCTACTCAGTCCGTGGGTGAGCTCACCGGATCTGTTCGGCTTTCTCCTGTCGTCACCATTCCTCGTCTTATCGTCGCCACCGCTCCTCCTCTCACCGTGGATGCTGAACTTACAAGATTTGGTCGGCTCTCCTCCACCGCATATCCATCTCCCCCGATTGAAACGACTTCACCACCGTGGGTCTATCGCCTTCCTTACTTAGAAAGAGTAACTGTCAGCCGTGTGCTCGTTCCTCCGTCGCACTGTGTCTTCGCTTCACTAAACCGGAAAGAAGCTCCGAGAATCCAGCTCGCACGGGAACTTGACTGTTCCGATGGGATTAAACCTCCAACACCTGATGCTCAGCGCCCATCACCCAATGCTGACTCACGCTCTATCATGTTCTTTAAGTTTGTTGTCTCGTCCGCTCTGTCATCAAGCTCCATTATTTTCAGAGTCACCGTTAAGGTGAAGGCTATTCCTGTGTCGGATTTGTCTACGGGCTTGCGGTTTAGCTTAGGTTTCAGTGAGAGCTATGGGTATCGATACGGTAATATCGGAATCCTCCCTCTCAGCCTGACCTCAGCTCCCATCCCCCCGTTGAATATCAGTTTTAATTATCTCAACAGGAGTCTCTTTTTACTCTGGAATGAGAATGTTGTGCTCTCTTTGATGTTTTTTTTTACCTCAGTTTGAGGATGTTGCAGGCTCTGTGAGTTTCTTCATGAAACTCTATTTACCTCAGTATGAGGATATTACACTGTGGTGTACCAATTTCTTATCCAAGTATGAGGTTATTTGGACCTTTGCCTTTGTGGTTTTGGTTTCAATTATTTCAGGTTTACTCAGTTGGCAGTGGGGGTCTTCTTCACAGCTTTCAGACTTCATAAAGCATGGCTTTGTTGTCTCTGTGTTTGTAGCTGTAAGGTCCCCAGCTGTTTATGTTAAAATCCTTCCGACTGATTTGGTGAATGGAATGTGGTTTAAAGCTTTTAAAATTGGAGGTTTTGGGTGGTCTATCTATGGAAAGGGGGAAGCCTGTGACTCCCAAGGCTCTTGTATCAGTTTGAGCGCAAGTTCATCCCTTGCCAATGAAGCTGGAAAAATGATCGAAGCTCTTCAATCAGCAAAGACTCGTACACTCTCAAGTCTTCAGTTAATTTTGGACTCTATTGTCCTTTTCTCTGCCATGCGTTCATGGCTGGACATGATTAAGATCACAGGTCTTCTTTTCAGAAACCTTGTCACTCTTTTCACTCCACTATCTTGTACTTTTAATCAATGCGCAGCCACTTGTTTTGCTGTTTCTTTCACAATGAGTGTTGTATCCAAACTATGTTCTTTGATTACTCAGTTCTGAGTTAATGAAAGGAAATCTTTGACAAAAAAAAAAAGAAAGACATTTGTTGTTTGAAATGTGTTAGTAAATGAACATCCATCTAGACATAGAGTTTGTTTAGGATCGTGTCTAAGCTTAAGGTTGATAGTTTGATTGTTCGTCTGCCATCCTTAGTTCGAAACTTGATCACCCAAGGTCTAATTCCTATGCCCATGAGTTCTCATTTTCCTTAGTTAAGAAAGTCAACTCATTTACCGTTTTTATTATTCTGAAACTGCATTAGTATTAATCATTAGTTTCGAAAACCCTTTAAATCATCGGTTGCACTTAGATTAAGTAAGTACTTGCATTCTCAGTGCTTGAAATCCCTTGGAATTGGTTCGACAATCATTTATACTACAATATTTATCTTAGGAGCCTTGAAAACTCCTAACATCAGGCGCTTCATCTACTAAAGATAAAGTGCAGTCAAAAAGGAGGAAGCTAGATGACCATTCTGCACAATCATCAACCTCTGTGCCAGGAGAAGATGATCTAGGCTCACGGCCTGTTGGTGTTGAAGCAGCGAAAGCAAAAGATAAAAGGTCTGTCAGCAAGCCGGCGTTAGAAGAGGAAGGAAGGGAGTTTCAGAGCCTCTGGGAGATTAGGCAGAAGGACTTTGCGTTAAAGGAACAGTTGAATAAGCAGAAATTGCTAGACAGACTCATTGCCAAGACAGAGCCTTTAAGTGAACTAGAACTTGCTTTGAAAAACAAGCTTATTAATGAAATGTTGGCTTAGTTTCAGTGTCTCTTTATGCGTTTGGTTGCGTCTCTTTCTCTTTAGTTTCAGTGTCCGAGTTTGTTTCTCTTTGTGCTGTTGGTTTGTGTCTGCGTCTGTAACATTGTGGTCTTCTTCATTAATGCAAAAATATGGTTCTGTGTGCTTGAGTTGTCCCGAGATCAGTTTTGCTTGTGTGTATTTGCTTGGCTTGGCTTAGTTTTGCTTGTGTGTATCGCGACGGTTTGAATTGGAACATGACTAATGATGCTGTTTGGCAGGTGAAACAGAGAAGACTTGTGACACAAGAGAAGACTCGAGTCTATAGTTTGCTTACTGGTGTGATCATTCTTTGTTGTCATTGGCTATTGTATGTGTTTCTCGTGTTGTCTTAGTCTGTGGTCTGATGCTCTCTTTGTTCTTACTGCAGGTGGGACATAAGAAGCAAATTGGACTGTGGTCTGATACTTCTCGTGTTGTCTTGGACAGTAAACTTGTGACACAATAAGACAATATGTTCCATGTAATAAGTTGTTGTATTTTGTAAGTTGTATCTCGTGAGTAATAAGACAATATGTTCCATGTAAACTTGTGACACAATAAGACAATATGTTCTTTATAATTTATTCTTCAATCTTTATAAGTTGTATCTCGTTATTGCAATGTGAAACAACAACCACACGAGAGAAAGCAAAAGCAATTGCAAAGCTTCATGTTTTAGAGTTTCTTTATAAATTGTAGAAACACGAGAGAGAGATAAACAAAAACAACAACCCTCCAAATAAACAAAAACAACAACTCGAGAGAGATCAAGTGCTTGTTTCTTATTTTTCTCCAAATAATCAAATCTTTTTTTTCACATTTCTTTCTTAACATTTTTTTTAATGGCATCTTCTTCTTCTAATAATTTCGATGATGAAATGGATGAAAAATTCGATCAAATTTTCGATCAACAATTCGAAAATCTCCTCATTCATCATGAAAATCGCCAAGAAGCATCAAGGTCAAAAAATAAACGAGCCTACATTGAAAGACAACGAGAACAAGGACACATGCAGTTATGGAACAATTATTTTAGTGAAGATGCAACATATTCTTCTCACATGTTTCGACGCCGGTTTCGAATGAACAAGCCCTTGTTCATGCGTATTGTTGATTGACTCTCCGCTGAAATCCCATACTTCCGACAAAGAAGAGATTCTACTGGCAGGTTCGGTCACTCTCCGTTACAAAAGGCAACGGCAGCAATTCATATGATGGCATATGGTTGCCCATCTGATGCGGTCGACGAATACCTCCGACTTGGTGAGACCACCGCGCCTTTATGCTTGGAACATTTTGTTGAAGGAATCATAAATTTATTTGGAGATGAGTATCTAAGAAGACCCACTCCAGAAGATCTTCAACGACTACTCGATATTGGAGAGATACGCGGATTTCCCGAGATGATAGGAAGCATTGATTGTATGCATTGGAAGTGGAAGAATTGTCCGACTACATGGAAATGTCAATATACACGTGGATCAGGAAAGCCAACCATTGTTTTAGAGGCTGTAGCTTCACAAGATCTCTGGATATGGCATGCGTTTTTCAGACCTCCAGGTACATTAAACGATATTAATGTTCTTGATCGATCACCGGTTTTTGATGATATATTACAAGGTTGAGCTCCAAAAGTAAATTACATTGTCAACGGACACGAGTACCATTTGGCTTACTATCTCACAGATGGTATCTATCCAAAATGGGCTACTTTTGTCCAATCTATTCCACTTCCGCAAGGTCCGAAAGTATCCTTATTCGCTACACATCAAGAAGCTGTACGTAAAGATGTCGAGCGTGCTTTTGGGGTCTTGCAAGCTCGATTTGCCATAGTAAAAAATCAAGCTCTTTTGTGGGATAAAATAAAAATTGGCAAGATAATGAGAGCATGTATCATTCTACATAATATGATCGTAGAAGACGAACGAAATGGGTACACTCAGTTTGATGTATCAGTTTTCGCACAACCGGAATCAAACCGAAGTTCACAAGTGGATTTCACGTATTCTACAGCTATGCCTTCAAATCTCGGCAATATGATGAGCATTCGGAATCGAGTTTATGATAATACAATACATCAACAATTGAAAACTGTTTTGGTTAAGCATATATGACAAAAATTTGTTACAAATCAAAATTTCGACTAATCGGCTTTTTCTCGTTTACGATTTGTATTTGTATTTTTAATATGTTTTATGTAATTTTTATTAAAATTTTTATCTATGCATTTATTTTAAATCATTCTAATTAAAAAACAAAATTTAAAAAATATTTAAGAACCCCTATGGGGTTCTCCCATTGGAGGAAGAGAAAATTATTTTCACTAACCAAGGTTCTTAACTTATAAAATCACCTTTAAACCTAATAATTTAATCATTAGAGCACATTAGGGGTTCTAATGGATGGAGTTGCTCTTAGGATAAATTACAGTTAGATGTGTGCGAAATATAGAAGTACTAGGTAAAAATCTGTGCCATGCGCGAGATGTGATTATTAGTTTCGTTATTTTTAATTAAAAGACATTAAATCTGTTTAATCTGGATATTGGTTCAGTTTTAAGTTTTTTTTTCTTTTTTAATCTTCTAAAATATAACTATTATTTTAAATTAATATTCATTTTAGTTTATTTGGTTCAAATGTTTGATTTGTTTCGGGTAAAAACCAAAAACTAATATTATTTGTTTATTTTCATGTTGTGAATTTTAGATAGTCGTCATATCGAACTAATAGTTTCATATTATAGTTTCTAAACAGATAGTAGTTTAAGAAAAAGAAAAGAAAATTATTAAGACAAATCATTTCACTACAATTTGGTCGGTAGTGAAAGAAGCATTAAGAAAAAATATTTCCACTTTCAAAAAAATTAGATATTTTAGTTGTGGTGAATACTTAGTTACAAGGTGCACATGTATGTGTATGTAAAAAGTATATAAAAGTAGTTGACAAATATATAAAGATATTGTTAATTGATATTAAATGACATTTTTGTTCAAAATAATAAATGAAAGATAAAATTAAAATTAATTTAAAATAAAAAGGCCTTGCATTAGTCATTTTTTTCATATAAAGAAAATAAAATTGTATCCGTAAATAGGGGTGGACACAGATCGAATATCTGGGTATTTGGAATCATTCGTGTCAATTTGATCTTTAGCCATCTAGATATTCGGTGACTCGGATATCCGAAATGTTTTAGAATTTTAAAGAATATCCGATTTGATCAGTAAATAAAATAAAATTTTAAAAATAATTGAAAGTTTTAATATAACATTTTATTACAAAAATAAAACATTATTTAACTTTTTCAAATTCTAGTACCTAATAAAATAAATTTAATTCATTAAAATATTGTAAAAATAATATAAAATATAATATATATAAAGTATATATATAATTCTTTACATATATGTATATATATACATATAACAGATCGAATTAGATATTTTTTCCTAAACATATTGGTGTTTATGATTTTCTTCTTTTTTGGATATTGTATTTTAGTATTTGATTTGTTTCGTAGAGTTACGGATATCCAGATTTTTTGGTTCAAATCAAAACGGATAACGAATCAGATCAAAATTTATGAATATTTTGCTCAACTTTATCCGTAAACAATAAAAATAATATATATATAGTTTGGCTTTTGATTTGTTATCTATTTTTATTCGAACCGAAAAATCCAAAGTTTTAATAGAACCATGTATGTGAATTTTATATTAAAAAAAACGTAAAGTACATAGTGACTAGGCATGATGATATAAACTTAACTTGCCAAACGCAATCCCTTATATATTAAAAGAAAAACATTGTAATAAACGCATTCACACTGTAATAGAGATTCGCACTGTAATAGAGACGTGATAGTATCAAAATGATTTGATAATAAGTATGCTTACGCGTCCTTCATCCTTTTTTGGTTGAGTTTTGCACTTTGCATGATATTTCTAGGCTTTTGCTTCATTATTCTGTTGGTCATTGTAGAAAAGTACTTTCGATATCCAGGGCCTCTCAACTAATGCTGAACATCATGGGTCATGGGTTATGTAACACTATGCCTGTCCACGTTTTATAGTAGATAGTATTCTTATTGTGTCTCTTATATCATTATAGGTAAGTTAGATCGTGTAGGACATATATATGAACAAAATTTAAAAAAATAAAAAAATAAAAAATATAATAATAATAATAATAATAATAATAATAATAATAATAATAATAATAATAATAATAATAATAATGAGACAGTTGCCTCATTCCTGAGCCGCCACGTCAGCAGGTAATTGGGTCATACTTTTAAAAAATGTGAAAATGTGTAAAACTTGTGACTCGAATTCGGGTTATTGAGTCATAAACACCAACATTTATACCACTAAACTAAAGGATACTTTGTACATTGATGGCCGAAACTAATATATATTTATGAAGGTCGGAAACCTTTGCTTCTTCGGTTTTTTCTGTGGGACCCACACTTAATTTTTTTTTATCTAATGATTTAATAAATACTTTATAACTCACGTTTTGAAATGGGCTTCGTTAAAAAAAAGGCCCAATAGACCTCTTTGGTATGTAAGCGTTCTCTTCAATGGAAGTTTAGGGCTTTCAATTTTTAATCATCGGTTCATGACTCATCTAAGAAACTCAGATTAGCTCTTTGAGTTCCATGAATCCGTTTATCTTCTTTAGTCTCTACATCTCCCCAACTTTAATAAATTCATCATCAGTTCTTTTATTTTGCCTGATAAATCATGATTTTGTGGTTTTAATTTTCTTTGGCCATCCTTAGCTTGCACCCTTTGATCTAACCAAGAAGAAGAAGAAGACATTTGTCGTTCAGGATGCGATCGAGGACTCAGCTGAGTCACACGGGAGGCATACTATCTGTTGCCTGATTGTTCAAGAAGAGTTTATGTGTTGTGAAACATATTTGTTTCTTTTCATCAGTTGCTGTGTTTAATTTTTTTTCCTGCAAATAATGATGGCTTTGACAGTTCATT
>NC_027748.1:36373799-36376210 GCF_000695525.1 Brassica oleracea var. oleracea | reverse complement strand
AGGTTAACATGCAATGTGTTGACCTGGAAATCATTATTTGGAAGCTACATTTCTAGGTCTTTCCTCAACATATAAATAGACCATTGACAGAGTGTGATATTTATAATACTCAGTGATCATGGAGTCTGCAGAAAACAGTCCTTTTGCATGTTCTATATGGAACCAAGAGATATATCCTTTGTATGTTGATTGTATTATGATAGCTACTAACATAGGAGATGACTAGAGAAAGATAAATGAGTATGAATCTCTTATATGAGTAGCTTTTGTAAACACATTTGGGTTTATTAACAGTTGTGACAAGCAATTATGTTTATAGTAAAGGAAACCCGTCGCAGCGTCAATAACAAATGCGCCTGTTTTTTTGTTGTTTGGGATTGAAATAGCTTATGGGTTTTCTAAATCAATATAATTGATTTGACTAAAGCTATCTTGAATGAAAAAAAAAGATTGCAAGTTTAATAACTTCTACTTTAGACTTTAATTTCAACTAAATTATAATCAGTCTTTTATCCATATCATCTTAGTTATAATCGTAAGGATTTATTAGAATAAATAAACAGTTTCAACAATATTTAATATGTGATTTAATAAACAAAAGAACATGTAGGATTTTTAGGATTTAAAGAGATTGGAGACAATAGTTAATGAATATGAAAAGAATACGAAGTAGAATGATTCGAGCAAACTAGTGGCAACACAGAGATAAGCGAGATAAAAATATCAATCAATAAAGAATGAAAGAAGAATGAGCAGGGTTAAGTTATTACACAAGCCAAAACTAAGACAAATCAAACGACAGAACGTGAAAACAAATGTAAACAAGACAAGATGAGATGGTGAAGATAAAATACATTGAAAAACTAAATGCTAGATTAGTAAGCAAGAGGCAAAAGAGATTAAAATGCAAAAAACTCGCGCTTTTGCGCAGGTAACGATCCCTAGTAATACTAATAATATAGCAGTGTAAGCTTCTTTGCCACAGGTACAACAAGGATATCATGAAACACAACAAATGACCCTATGAAAAGTAACTGGAAAACAAATATTTTAATTAAGCTTCAATTCTATAAACAGACCCATTGGGGTTTCATAACAATAAGTAATATACCCAATTATAGAATAATGTTCGGCCCTCCTTCAGGCGTTTATGTTTATAACGAAAGGAAAAATATTGGATATTATTAAGAAGTTCAATGACCCAACTACAAATTCAAAATCTCCCTCTCTCGATCTTTACCTTAGATGAAAAGGCTAGAAGGCCACGTACTTCAGTAAGTACACACACACAACGTATATTATAGGAAAAATATTGGATACTATTAAGTATTGAGAAGAAGAAGAAACATAGATTCCATCAGGAGAAATCCATCTACGGAAATCCATCTGCAAAAACCTTTCCATAGAAATTCATCCACAAGCACCATCTGCAGAAATTCATCCACATGAACTTATCCAACACGATTTTGGAGGCAAAAGAAACCATTTGATTTTTGAACTAAAAGAGCTGTTGGAAACTTGTCACATCAGACTCAATTGTTAGATTATATTTCTGCAAAATCTCTCTATATGTACTTAGTTGTAGACACAAGTGAAGTTTAAGGGAATAAGATTCTCCTTCTTTACTTTCTCTCTCTCTTTACTTTCTGGATTAAACTCCTCTTTCTCTCTCTCTTTTTCTTCATTATGTTCTTCAATTTCTTACATGGTATCAGAGCTTCCAAGCTCTTGAACACCAAACTGCTTCCGCAAATTTACTCTATTCACCTTACTCTTTCACTTGTCTGGTTTACTTTCTTCAGAATCTCTTTCATTTTCTTTTACCCAGTGGGTAATAGACACTGTTCTTGACAAAATTTCTTTCTCTCAAAAACTGGAAGTGCTCACTCTGTTCTGTCCATCTTGCTTCATTTCTAGAGAACATATTTTGGCTTTCCTTGTTTTCTCTCTTATCTAGCCTCAGAAATTCAAATTTCTTCTTGGCGCATCCTTTTATCCGCTGGACAATAGCAAGCAAAGATGGAGCAGCACAAGCTAGTGAGGATTCCAGTCACTCTGAAGGATCCTAACTACATTACCTGGTCGAGATTGACCAGGACAGCTCTTGGAGGAAGAGGTCTATGGGAGCACATCACCACAAATGAGGCCCCAAGACAAATCACCCAAGAAGAAGATGGCAAGGAGGTTGTAGTGGTAGATGAAGGCAAATAGGGTCAAGAGGATCTCATGGTGCTGTCTATCTTGCAAGTCTCACTTGATACTTCTATCATGGAGTCTTACTCACATTGTGAGACTGCAAAGAAACTATGGGATACCTTACACAAGATATATGGCAACACTTCAAACCTCACCAGAATTTTTCATGTTAAGAGGGCAATCAACAACTTGCAGCAAGAGGAGATGGACTTCAC
>NC_027748.1:36369521-36373692 GCF_000695525.1 Brassica oleracea var. oleracea | reverse complement strand
CGTGAGCAAGACAAGGTCTTTGGATTGCTTCTCACACTCAACCCAAGCTTCAATGATGTACTTAAACACATATTGAGAGCTAAAGAGCTTCCAAACTATGATGATGTGTGTGCTCAACTTCAGAAGGAGTTAGGCTCATATGGTCTATTTGGTGGAAAAGGGGAACTGTCTATGGCAAACAAAGCTGAGAAGATGGAGAGTGCTTCAGTCAACAAAGCACACTTCAAACCAAGAAGAGGAGGAGACAAGTCTGTGACTTGTGAGCACTGCAAGAATCTAGGCCACTCCAAAACCAATTGTTGGATCCTCCATCCTCACCTCAGACCTGCTTCAACCAACAGATACAACCAGGCCAAAGCACATGAAGCAAGAGCTCCTGAGACCACAGTACCAGGCTCCATGCGCATAGGAGAAGATGGAAGAGCTATGATCTCAACCATCCACACTGGTGGATCCACATCCCATGCCCTGTCTCAGCCATCTCTTGATGATACCTTCATCCGCAAGTCAGACATTGAAGCCCTTATCAAGGATATCAATGCAAACTCTAGTAACATCAGTATCAATGCTTTAAATTCTATTCACAGTGCTTCACATACTACTGGACCTTTGATCATTGATTCGGGAGCTTCTCATCATATGATTAGGGATGCTAGACTGATTAGTGATGTTAAACCTGCTCTAGGAAGTGTAGTGATTGCTAATGGTGATAGAATTCCAATTGAAGGAGTAGGAAACTTGAAACTGTTTGATAAGGAGTCTCAAGCTTTTTATATGCCTACTTTCACATCCAACTTATTATCTGTTAAAAGAGCAACCAATGATCTAAATTGCAATGTTATTTTCAGTCCTAACTGTAGAAACCCGTTAAAAATAAAAAAAAGAGAGAATGGTCGAGTATCTTTGTGGTGGTCGAGTTGCGGGCGATCAGATTGTTCTTGTTTGAACCATGAGTCAAGTATGCCACTAGGCCATGGTTTGACAATGTCTTAGATTGATAAGATGGATGTTTTGGAAGCAAGCACGACGGGATCGAAGCACGACGGAAAAACCCGAAATTGGACGAAACCTTAATTTCGGTATTATGTAATATTTTTCGGAGAAGCCAGAGGCTCGGGAAATATTACCGTCAAGATTATAATGGAGTCTGTAGTTTATTAAAGATATTCAGAACATCAGAATGGGCGTAGAAAAATATTGGGATTGATCGCGGATAAGAAAATTGCCGGAAGGACTGAAATCAGGCCAATTGACCGAGAAGCTCGAGGTGGCTCGTTGCATGGGTTCAGAACGTGGTGTCAACCATCTAACAAGCTGAGTGTCTCCAGAAGCTCGAGGTGTTTTTGTACATGGAAGCAGCACATGCAGCCTGACATGTAGAAGCACGAGGTGGATCGACCAAGCACGAGGTGGATCGACCAAGCACGAGGTGTCTCCGCGCATGCAATTGAAGCATGCGGCCAGCCATGTGTGAGCTTCTGTGGTGCCTTGCATGAGTTCTAGTCATGCATCCTGAAATCTGGGAGGAGTGGTGGCGTCCTGCATGTGTCCTGGACATGCAGCCAGACATGTGGAGCACGAGGTGCCGCCGCGCATGCGTCCGGAGCCATGCGAAGCGACACACGGGCTGCCACCAACCTGAATCTTATTGGTTGCTGTCTCCTATAAATACCCCACAACCCCAGCTCATTTCTTCACACCCAGACCTGTCCAAACCAAGTTAAAAATGTGAGAGAAAAGTAGAAAAAGAAAGCAAGTGATTCCGAGCTATTTCAAGAGTTTTAGAGAGTTTTCGAGATCAATTCTCTACTAATTTTGAGTCATCGCCTTGGGAAGGTTCTGTCCAACTGAAGGTCAATCAAATGAAGATCAGCTCAGATGGGAATCAAGTCAACGTGGCCAGAGAGAAAGAGAGAGAGAAGCAAAGTGGTCGACTTAGAGTGTAGTCGATTCTCACCGAGAAGGCCAGTTCCGTCCAATCGACGATTCTCTACGATTGTGACGCGGAAGCTCTGTCCAAATGATTTCATCCAGGCCAGTCAGTTCCTTTGATGATCAAGTGGAGGTGCTGTCCAGAGTTAGTTCAGATCCACGGGTTCAGATCAGTCGAAGCTCAGATCAGTCGAAGTTCTGATCTATACTCCGCCGGGAAGTCCGAAGAACTGTCCAGAAGCTAAAGGAGGGCCTGTCCGAGTCGAGATCAGTCCAGTCCAGTCCAGTTAAGGCGTCCCTTGGGTTTTGGCCATGTCCTCTCCGATCAACCAGCTGCTTCTCGCCTAGAACACTGTGAGTTGGCTTGTGTGAATTCCACTTGGAATTTAGGGTAGTTTTGTAAGTTCCACTTGGAACTTAGGGAAGATCGAGTTGCATTTAGAGTAGAATGCTCACGCTGTTGCATGGCAGAGTCCTTAGGGTTATTTATGAAACCAGACTCAGTTTAACAAGGGCTAAACTGGGATGAATGGAATTAAGACTGAGATAATAACCTGACTAGGACTAGGATGCATCATGATTTATATTCTTGCGTGTTGATATGGTTGACTGCAGGTTCCCGTTATCTTTAAAGATAGTGTCGCAGCAGGAGGTCGAACTATCTGGGTAACGGTTTGATTGAGCAGATTTAATTAAATGCTTGCTCGTTTAATTAATCTTGTTGATTGAGGTTAGTCATCTCTTGGTAAGGGAGTGACTAACTGGTTGAGTTGTTTAGTTGTTGTTGTTTAGGGGATCTTTGGCCATATAGGCCGATCTCCTAGTTCTGATGTTGGTACTACAGTTCCTATGCCATATAGGCCAGACTACTAGTACTAGTGGTTAGTGTCGTAGACTCCTAAGTATTATTTAGTTTTCGGTAGGAGTCTTTTCCCTTAGGTCTTTCCTAGGGATTGTGTGTCGAGTGTTATGCCGACAGCAGGTGCGAAATCCGCCCAGGCTAGGCATGTTTTGGGGGTGGACTAGTGTTTCCTCGGCCTCGTATTCAGCGGGTTCAAGGAAACCCCTTATTCGCTGGATCGGGAAGACTCAGATAGATGGGGTCATGGCCTATGGCTGAGTGATTACACGACGGTGTAATGTGACAGTGACCCGAAGGACTGTGGGCTGTCGCGCGGTGACACGAGGGACTGTGGACCGCGGTCGGTTGAAAGTTCCTTCTTCTGGCCTTTGTGGTAGGGAGATAGGATATTGCCGATAGAGAGGAGAAACACGAAGTCACAAGGGCCCAGGTTAGAGTGTCGAGTTAGAGTGTCGTGTTTAGTAGAGGTTTATGGTAACCCTAGAGTAAGTGTAGCACCGATATACGGTGTTACGAGTTAATCGAGTAAGTTAGATCGAGTCATTGGTAGTTAGTATCTTATTATTATTGTGGTTGTGGTTGTTAATTGTTTGTCTTGCAGGTTCTGACATTAAGTCCTAAGTCTGGCTTAGGTACCTGATTAGGCTTGGTGTGTATTTATTAGTGTAGGTCTGACGTTAGCCTGTATGTGTTTGAATGATTGCTTGTGAAGGGTGGTGGATATTAAAGCTATGTGGTATCATTGGTTGGCCGATCATGTTCTTGTTTGATTGTTGGTCGATCGGCTAATAATACTTGTATAGTCTAAGTGTCTAACACTACATGAATACATAACTCAGGCATATATATGGTTAACTAGGGATTGGTTGTTGACTTGTTTTAATGCAGATTCCAGTTACTTGAAGCTAGATCATGGCAGGAGGCCAAGTGTAACTTAGTAACGGTTTGCTTAGCCTTAGCTTATATTGCATGCTAGGGCTAGATTGATTGTAATTTTGGGTTGTCTGGGTTAGAGTCTAGGTTGCGGGTAGAGGCCGCCAGCCCACTGAGTAATACTAGATTACTCATCTAATTCCGTTGTCCTTTTTGCAGGTCGCTTTAGGTATGGATGATCGGATAGCTTGGAGCTGGACGTTCGAACCACCGGTGTAGATTTTCATGCCTTTTGTAAACGGTATTGTGAATTGTGTTAAGTTGACTCGATTTGGCATTAGGCCGGGCCCAATCTTAAATTATTCAATATATGAATATTTCCAAAATCAATAAAATTAATTGTTTTATATACACTTCATGAGTACTCTGATATTTGACTAGTCTGGTCTAACACAACGTTAGGTCGTGGTACGGGTTGAAAAGCCTTAGGCCTCGATCTAACGG
>NC_027748.1:36367904-36369451 GCF_000695525.1 Brassica oleracea var. oleracea | reverse complement strand
ATAGTGGATGAACTGGTCTAGGTCGTGGAGTAAATTTTGTTACTCTGGCCGGATCGTCCCTAGCCGTCACGTAGCGCTTCCAGACCATGGTGTTGGGTTAGACGGTCAGTCATGCTTTTGTTTGATTGTTGGCTGGCCGGTTGGCTCAATCATCTCCAACCCTGGGTGTTGGACGGTCGATCGGTCATGTTCTTGTTTGATTGTTGGCCGGTTGATCGACCATATGTCTAGGACGGTTCGGGGGTGTTACAGAGGTGGTATCAGAGCATGGTTTCGTCCATGCTTCTGGAAGTCATGATTTAATATGTTTTTGAATATTTTATCGAGTCAAAAAGAGTCACAAAAAGCATTAGAGAAACCGGTCACATCCAGCGATAGGATTGGTGGTTTTAGGAATTAGGATTGAGATAGTGAAATCTAGAATGTCTAGGTTGCTTGGGTAGAACTGTTAGGTTGCTGGTTAGCATTGCTAGGTTGTTTGGTTAGAATTGCGGTTATGTTGTTGTTAGATTTATGGTTTAGTAGATTATTTGGTTGGTTGTCTGCTAACTTGCGTGTGAGGTGTTCTTTTGAGTTGCAGCGAGTAAGTGTGTTTGTTGATCGGAACTTTAAGGGATGAAAACCTTTAAGTGGAGGGAGTTCAAGGCCAAACCCAAACCCGAAGCGAAAGCGGAGAGACAGATTCAGAGTACTGGGCTGTGGTATGGACTGGACAGATGGGAGGAAACAAGACTTCATTGGGAAAGGACTTCATCAGTAGTTGGGAAGACGAAGACCGGAAAAGAATTTGAGGAATATGGACAAGAATGATATCTACCGAAAGGACAAGATAGTATCATGGGCGATGAGTGTGTTATGACAGAGTAAAAGCAAGAGGATGACTCAGTGATCTTTACAGTGATGAGATATGAAGACGATTGTGGAGGCCTTGAAGAGGACACTCAAGGAACAGTTGTAGACAGAGTAAAGAGGTTATGGAGACGAGTGGAGAATGTTGTGAAGACGAGCAATTGCACAACTAATAATTCGAGGACGAATTCTATTAACGGTGGGGGGGGGGGGGGAATTGCGGGCGATCAGATTGTTCTTGTTTGAACCATGAGTCAAGTATGCCACTAGGCCGTGGTTTGACAATGTCTTAGATTGATCAGATGGATGTTTTGGAAGCAAGCACGACTGGATCGAAGCACGACGGGAAAACCCGAAATTGGACGAAACCCTAATTTCGTATTGTGTAATATTTTTCGGAAAAGCCAAAGGCTCGAGAAATATTACCGTCAAGATTATAATGGAGTCTGGAGCTTATTAAAGATATTCAGAACATCAGAATGGGCGTAGAAAATTGCCGGAAGGACCGAAATCAGGCCAATGGACCGAGAAGCTCGAGGTGGCTCGCTGCATAGTTTCAAAACGTGGTGTCAACCATCTAACAAGCTGAGTGTCTCCAGAAGCTTGAGGTGTCGCCGTACATGGAAGCAGTGCATGCAGCCTGACATGTATAAGCACGAGGTGGATCGACCAAGCACGAGGTGGATCGACCAAGCACG
>NC_027748.1:36347072-36367788 GCF_000695525.1 Brassica oleracea var. oleracea | reverse complement strand
GTCCGGAGCCATGCGAAGCGACACACGGGCTGCCACCAACCTGAAGCTTATTGGTTGCTGTCTCCTATAAATACCCCACAACTCCAGCTCATTTCTTCACATCCAGACCTGTCCAAACTAAGTTAAAACGTGAGAGAAAAGTAGAAAAGGAAAGCAAGTGATTCCGAGCTATTTCAAGAGTTTTAGAGAGTTTTCGAGGTCAGTTCTCTACTAATTTTAAGTCATCGCCTTGGGAAGGTTCTGTCTAACTGAAAGTCAATCAAATGAAGATCAGCTCAGATGGGAATCAAGTCAACGTGGCCAGAGAGAAAGAGAGAGAGAAGCAAAGTGGTCGACTTAGAGTGTAGTCGATTCTCACCGAGAAGGCCAGTTCCGTCCAATCGGCGATTCTATACGATTGTGACGCGGAAGCTCTTTCCAAATGATTTCGTCCAGACCAGTCAGTTCCTTTGATGATCAAGTGGAGGTGATGCCCAGAGTTAGTTCAGTTCCACGGTTTCAGATCAGACGAAGTTCTGCTCGATACTCCGCCGGGAAGTCCGAAGAACTGTCTAGCAGCTAAAGGAGCCGAGATCAGTCCAGTCCAGTCCAGTTAAGGCATCCCTTGGGTTTTTGCCATGTCCTCTCCGATCAACCAGCTGCTTCTCGCCTAGAACACTGTGAGTTGGCTTGTGTGAATTCCACTTGGAATTTAGGGTAGTTTTGTAAGTTCCACTTGGACCTTAGGGAAGATCGAGTTGCATATAGAGTAGAATGCTCACGATGTTGCATGTGCATATAGAGTAGAATGCTCACTATGTTGCATGGTAGAGTCCTTAGGGTTATTTATGGAACCGGACTCAGTTTAGTAAGGGCTAAACTGGGATGAATGGAATTAAGACTGAGATAATAACCTGACTAGGACTAGGATGCATTATGATTTATATTCTTGCGTGTTGGTATGGTTGACTGCAGGTTCCCGTTATCTTTAAAGATAGTGTCGTAGCAGGAGGTCGAACTATCTGGGTAACGGTTTGATTGAGTAGATTTAATTAAATGCTTGCTCGGTTAATTAATCTTGTTGATTGAGGTTAGTCATCTCTTGGTAAGGAAGTGACTAACTGGTTGAGTTGTTTAGTTGTTGTTGTTTAGGGGATCTTTGGCCATATAGGCCGATCTCCTAGTTGTGATGTTGGTACTGCAGGTCCTACGCCATATAGGCCGGACTACTAGTACTAGTGGTTAGTGTCGTCGACTCCTAAGTATTATTTAGTTTTCGGTAGGAGTCTTTTCCCTTAGGTATTTCCTAGGGATTGTGTGTCGAGTGTTATGCCGACAGCAGGTGCGAAACCCGCCCATGCTAGGCATGTTTTGTGGTGGACTAGTGTTTCCTCGGCCTCGTATTCAGCGGGTTCAAGGAAACCCCTTATTCTCTGGATCGGGAAGACTCAGAGAGACGAGATCATGGCCTATGGCTGAGTGATTACACGACGGTGTAATGTGGCAGTGACCCGAAGGACTGTGGGCTGTCGTGCGGTGACCCGAAGGACTGTGGGCCGTGGTCGGTTGAAAGTTCCTTCTTCTGGCCTTTGTGGTAGGGAGATAGGATATTGCCGATAGAGAGGAGGAACACGAAGTTACCAGGGCCCAGGTTAGAGTGTTGTGTTAGTGTGTCGTAGAGGGTTATGGAACCCTCGAGTTAATGTAGCACCGATATACAGTGTTACGAGTTAGATCGAGTCATTGGTGGTTAGTATATTATTATTGTTGTGGTTGTGGTTGTTAATTGTTTGTCTTGCAGGTTCTGACATTAAGTCATAAGTCTGGCTTAGGTACCAGATTAGGCTTGGTGTGTATTTCGTTAGTGTAGGCCCGACGTTGGCTTGTATGCATTTGAGTTATTGCTTGTGAACGGTGGTGGATATAAAAGCTATGTGATATCATTGGTTGGCTGATCATGTTCTTGTTTGATTGTTGGTCGATCGGCTAATGATACTTGTATAGTCTAAGTGTCTAACACTACATGAGTACATAACTCAGGCATATATATGGTTAACTAGGGATTGGTTGTTGACTTGTTTTAATGTAGGTTCCCGTTACTTGAAGCTAAATCATGGCAGGAGGCCAAGTGTAACTTAGTAACGGTTTGCTTAGCCATAGCTTATATTGTATGCTAGGGCTAGATTGATTGTTATTTTGGGTTGTCTGGGTTAGAGTCTAGGTTGCGGGTAGAGGCCGCCAGCTCACTGAGTAGTACTAGATTACTCATCGAACTTTGTTGTCTTTTTTGCAGGTTGCTTTAGGTAAGGATGATCGGATAGCTTGGAGCTGGACGTTAGGACCATCATTGTAGATTTTCAAGCCTTTTGTAAACGGTATTGTGAATTGTGTTATGTTGACTCGATTTGGCATTAGGCCGGGCCCAGTCTTGAATTATTCAATGTATGAATATTTCCTAAATCAATAAAAGTCATTGTTTTATATGCACTTCATGAGTACTCTGATATTTGACTAGTCTGGTCTAACACAACGTTAGGTCATAGTACGGGTTGAAAAGCCTTAGGCCTCGATCTAACGGAAAACGCTAACTCTAGGTACAGGTTGCAAAGCCTTGTGCCTTGACGCAGCGGGACGAGTTAGTGGATGAACTAGTCTAGGTCATGGAGTAAATTTTGTGACTCTGACCGGACCGTTCCTAGCCGTCACGTAGCGCTTCCGGACCATGGTGTTGGGTTGGACGGTCAGTCATGTTCTTGTTTGATTGTTGGCCGGTGGGTCGTCAATCATCTCCAACCCTGGGTGTTGGACTGTCGATCGGTCATGTTCTTGTTTAATTGTTGGCCGGTTGATCGATCATATGTCTAGGACGGTTCGGGGGTGTTACACTAACGATGTGTGCTTTCAGGATATTAAGACCAGTAAGATGCTGGGAAAGGGTGTGAGCAAGGGAGAGCTTTACTTGCTTGAAGACACCAAGCTTTCAGATTTATCTTGTGCTTTCAATTCTGCTTCTGTTTTAGCTAGTGATGTTTTATGGCATGCTAGATTAGGTCATCCTCATTCTCGTGCCTCAGGATTGATGTTACCTAATCTATCTTTAAAGAATGAAAGTTGTGAGGCTTGTATTCTTGGTAAACATCAGAGATCTGTTTTCCCTAATTCTAAGCCTATTTATGAAAATTGCTTTGATCTTGTGCACTCTGATGTTTGGACAGCACCTTGTGTGTCTAGGGAGAACCATAAATATTTTGTTACATTCAAAGATGAAAAATCAAAATATACATGGGTCACCTTGATTCAAACTAAAGATATAGTTTTAGAAGCTTTTGTTAACTTCCAAAACTATGTATCTAACCATTTCAATTCCAAGATCAAAACTTTTAGGTCTGATAATGGTGGGAAATACACAAGCACTGCTTTCAAACATCACTTAGCAAAACATGGCATAATCCATCAAACAAGCTGCCCATACACACCACAACAGAATGGAGTTGTTGAAAGGAAGAATCACCATCTTATGGAGGTTGCAAGGAGCATGATGTTCCATACCAATGTTTCAAAGAGGTTCTGGGGAGATGTTGTGGTCTCAGCATGTTATTTGATCAACAGGATCCCCACCAAAGTCCTCCAAGATATCTCTCCCTTTCAGGTATTAAACAAAATAAAACCTCCAATTGATCACTTGCGTCTTTTTGGGTGTGTGTGCTATGTCTTGATACCAGGGGAACAGAGAAACAAGCTTGAAGCCAAGAGTGTCAAAGGCATGTTCATAGGATATACTCATGCGCAGAAGGGGTACAAGTGCTACATACCTGAATCAAGACGAGTTATGGTCTCACGGGATGTTAAGTTTGTGGAATCAAAAGGATACTATGATGACAAGAGTTGGGAAAGCCTTCAGGATCTCTCACAAGGATCCTCAGATAGGACAAATAACTTGAGAATCATTCTGGGAAGCCTAGGCATCAGCCAGCCTCAAACAAGTGGAGCACCGAGCACTTCACCTATACCTCCAGTTGTGGATGAAGTTGCACCAATTGAAGAAGCAGTCCATCCTGATCATGAGGGGGGAAATCAACCTAATTTGCAAATCCATGAAGAAGCTATCATCCATCAGGAAGCTATCCATGAAGAAGCTATCCGGAAGCTAAGAATTTGTTCATGATCAAGATGGAATGTAACAAGAAGTTCAACCATTAAGGAGGAGTACAAGGGTGAAGAAACCATCTCAGTGGATGGACACCAAAGTATACTTCAACAACAATGCAGTAGCTCATCCTATCCAAGCAACATGTTCTTTTGCGAGACTATCTGAAGAGCATGTAGTCTTCATCAGCAACCTGGATCAAGAGTATGTACCAAAGACTTATGAAGAAGCCATGAAGCATGAAAAGTGGAGAGAGTCAGTTGGGGATGAAGTTGGTGCCATGATCAAGAATGATACTTGGTATGAAACTGAGCTCCCCAAAGGAAAGAAAGCGGTTACAAGCCGTCTACTCTTCACCATCAAGTACCTTGACAATGGGAAACCAGAAAGAAAGAAGACAAGGTTAGTTGCAAGAAGATACACCCAAGTCTATAAAGAAGACTATCTGGATACATTTGCACCAGTAGCTAAACTTCACACCATAAGGATTCTACTCTCCTTGGCAGTGAACTTGGAATGGGATTTATGGCAGATGGATGTTAAAAATGCTTTTCTTCAAGGAGAGCTGGAGGATGAGGTTTACATGAGGCCACCTCCGGGTATGGAAGACATGGTCAAGCCAGGGAATGTCCAAAGGTTGAAGAAAGCAATCTATGAATTAAAACAGTCACCAACGGCTTGGTACCACAAACTGAGTACAACTCTCAATGGAAGCGGTTTGTAAAATCATAAGCTGATCATACACTCTTCACACTCACAAGCAAGCAAGGAATTGTGGTGATTCTTATTTATGTAGATGATATTATCATCACATGAAGGGACAAGGAAGGTATCATCTCAACCAAAGTGTTTCTTAAGTCTACTTTTGATATAAAAGATTTGGGTGAGCTAAAGTATTTTCTAGGGATAGAAATATGCCGCTCTAAAGAGGGGCTTTTCTTATCTCAAAGGAAGTACACACACACTTGATCTTTTCAATGAGGCAGGAAAGCTTGGAGCGAGAGTAGCTAAAACACCACTTGAAGAAGGGTACAAAGTCTTGCGTGAGGGGGAGTTTGAGGATAAACCATTTGGAGACTTCAAGCTCTATAGAAGCATGGTTGGGAAGCTGATCTATCTCACCATTACCAGACCAGATATCTGCTTTGTTGTGAACCAAGTTAGCCAACATATGGAAGCATCTAAGGTTCATCATTGGAATATGGTGGAAAGAGTTATGAGGTACCTAAGGGAGGCTCCGGGTCAAGGTGTTTGGATGGGATGTAACAAGAGCATAGAGATTGTGGGATATTGTGATGCAGATTGGGCTGGTGATAGAGTAGACAGGATGTCTACTACAGGTTATTGCACCTTTATTGGAGGCAATCTGGTTACTTGGAAAAGCAAGAAACAAAAGGTGGTATCATGTTCAAGTGTTGAGGCAGAATATAGAGCAATGATGAAGCTTACTAGTGAGCTCATCTGGATCAGAAACTTGCTAAGAGACTTGGGCATAGAGACTACAACACCAATCACAATGCACTATGATAATCAGGTGGCCATCCATATTGCTTCAAACTCAGTGTTTCATGAGAGGACAAAACACATTGAAGTGGACTGTCACAAAGTGAGACAAGCTGTGGAGCAGAAGATTATCTTACCTTGCTACACTAGAAGTGAAGACCAGCTAGCTGATATCTTCACCAAAGGAGTAAACACCAAAGTTTGTGAGTCCATCCATCGAAGGTTAGGACTCATAGACCTATCTAGATCATGATCCGATTTGCCATGAATCATCTACTCTTTTTCTTTATTGTGTTTTTGTCCCATTGGGTTTTTCACACTAAGGTTTTAATGAGGGATGTGTTCATGGCTTCCAATCTTGACCATACCTTATGCTCAAGCTTGAGGGGGAGTATTGAGAAGAAGAAAAAACATAGATTCCATCTGCAGAAACCCATCTACAGAAATCCATCTGCAGAAACCCATCCATAGGAATCCATCCACAAGAACCATCTGCAGAAATCCATCCACATAAACTTATCCAACACGACTTTGGAGGCAAAAGAAACCATTTGATTTTTTAACTAAAAGAGCTGTTGGAGACTTCTAACATCAGACTCAATTGTTAGATTACCTTTCTGCAAAATCTCTCTATATGTACTTAGTTGTAAACACAAGTGAAATTTAAGGGAATAAAATTCTCTTTCTTTACTCTCTTTTTTTTCTTTACTTTCTGGATTAAACTCCTCTCTCTTTTTTGTTCTTCACTCTGTTCTTCAATTTGAAGTTCAATGACCCAACTACAAATTCAAAATTTCGCTCTCTCGCTCTTTACCTTAGATGAAAAGGCTAAAAGGCCACGTACTTCAGTAAGTACACACACACAACGTATATTTTATTATCGTTGTGAACTTTTTCAAATATGAATCAATATTTGGCATTGTGGAAATGTTGGTTGATGTATGATGTATCCTGCTACTCGGAAACTTCGATACGTGTCTGTCATGTTAAGCATATAACTTTTTACTAAGAATTTAGAGAGATGAGCCATCAGGAGGATTCCACATGTTTCAATACAACATATGTACATAATTCAAATATAAAATTGGGATGATATGAATTGGAGGAGTGGCAATGGCAGTATCATCACCAAGAAGAGCACTAAGAAGTTGCCGGCCCACTTTGTTCACCATTGTTCACACATATCGTTCAAAGGAAGCTACTAGAACTTACGTGACTCTCACGTTTCCATTATTTTCGGTTCTTTATAAATACTTACAAAGACCAACATTCTCTCCATATATCAACCGATCCAACTTCACAAACGGCTTTCTCTAGCTAGCTTCACTCTTCTTAGTCATTCACAAATAAGTATCCTTTTTATCAGTGACTGGCCACAAAGAAGTATATTTTTGTCAGTGACTGATTAGTTTGGTTCGTATAGGAAGTAATGAAAATGGGAAGCCTCAAGTTGTTAGGAGCTGCTTTCTTAGTTTTAGTAGTTTTTGACGTCTCTGTTAGCAGTTAGATCACCAAAAGCCCTTGGTAGAGGCTCCGGTTCAGGTTCCGGATATAGTTCAGGCTCCGGGGGAGGAGGTAGAGGTGGTGGTGGTGGTGGAGGAGGATGAGGAGGATGAGGAGAAGGATTAGGTTCAGGGAGTGGATACGGTTCAGGGTATGGGTCCGGAAGTGGTTATGGCCAGGGGAGGAGGTTGAGAAGAGATTGTGGGGTCAGGTGACCACACTAAAATTGGAGAAAAACAAAATTTGGTGTGTTTTTTTAAAAAATTATTATAATATTTAGTTAAAGTATAGCATTTGACCCACTAGTTTTGTATAAGTTTTCATATGTCCCATTAAATTTGTAGAAAAAAAAATTATATAATATATATATATATATTTCTATATATTAAATTTACATAATACAATCAAAAATATTTTTGTGGGGAGGAAACGGTGGTGGTGGGAGTGGTAACGGAGGCAGAGCCGGACCTGTAAAAATTTGGCCCCCATTCAATTTTTTTTTACAATCAAATAAATACATTTAAACAAAACAAATCATACATATCTTATATAATTTCACACTATAATATAACTCATTTAATCTTTTTAACAATTATATGTAAATATATAAAATCAAAAGTTATGTTTTGATGTGTATTATATCAAAAACTTTTAAAAAAAACTAATATATAGAATTTTTTTTTTAAATGGGGGCCCTTAAAATGTTGGGGCCCATTCAAATGTTTCATAGAAATGGGCTCAGGTCCGGCTCAGAGCGGAGGTTCCGGATACGGATCAGGTTATGGAAGTGGCCCTGGATATGGAAGTGGTGGCGGTAGAGGGGGAGGAGGTTGTCAACTAGAGCAAGGCTCTCATCGTGGGGACTACAAATTCCTACATCTTGTTGTCTTTGCTCGGGTTCCACTGAAACAAGAGATCACTTGTTGTTGACTTGTCCATTTAGTTGGGAGGTCTGGCAACATGTTATATTTAGGCTCAACCCGCAAACTCTTCCCTTCTGTGACTGGAATGAACTGCTATCTTGGATCAGATCTCCAGCTGTTTCAAGCCCTATCATTCTTCGAAAGCTAGCTGTCCAGTCAACTGTCTATCACCTGTGGAAGCAGAGAAACAATGTGTATCATAACAACAACATCATTGGACCAGTGGTGATTGCAAGGATGATATATCGAGAAGTCAAGAACACTATCATGGTAAGAAGGGATAGAAAGAAATTTCTAAATCTCTTTTCAAGTTGGATTATATAATCTTTAGGCTTCTTAGCACCATTGCTCTATCTTGTTTTTTCTTCTTTTTTCCCAAGGTAGAATACTATCTAGATTTAACTTTTTGTAAAATCTGAACATCATGAATATGATACTAGTATTCTTAGCAAAAAAAAAAAGAGAGGGGGAGGAGGTGGCGGTGGAGGCAGAAGTGTTGGTGGGGGTAGCGGTGGAAATGGATCAGGATATGGAAGCGGATACGGGGGAAGTGATAACTACGGTGACTCACCCTAACTAATTTCTATTGAGATATAAGCTTATTTTACGTGATTAGGAACGTGTTATAGTGAGGTGGTGGATTTTCTGTCGTCACACAAACATGCTTATAATTGTGTAGATTAAAGTATACTTTCGTTGTTAAAGAGAGCGATTATATGGTTTACATTGGCAGTAATAACATGCACATTTCCATGCATTATTTACGATTCTTATGACTTTATGTATATACATTATGTTTTGGTATTCATCCTATACTTGGGAGACATCCATGCATTTTGAACGACATAAAGAAAGTTAGTCTTGTTCCTTCCTTCAAATGATAACATTTACAACCCTTAATCGAAACAAAAGGAAGAAACTGGACTTGAATTGTAGCATTAAGGTTATAAAACGGGGCTTCTCGGCTCAATACGTTATAAGCTTAGGACACTTACAGGCCCTAAGCTTTTAAGGATCTGCCGGTGCAATGGCATAGCAGACAGAAGTTGACTGGTCTGGTCTTTGCTACCAAAAAAAAAAACTTTTCACCTGTTTCTTTCCATAGTTTTCCCCCAAAATATTAAAATTCATTAATAACTCCTCGTTATGGAAATTTAATCAGATCTATAAGAACCAACTCAACTTAAAAATTTCAAGACACTGGAGTCGCCCTAATTTTCTCTCATCTCTACCTGCCGCATGTCGCCTCACTCTTTCAGATCGACACCTCTCTGGTCACTCGCGCTCCTCGCCGGTACCGGAGAGGCCCTTCCTTGTCTTAGTTCTCTTTAGTCTATGTTTCTTTGGTCAAGGGAGGTTCAGGATCTGAGCCTATGTTGGGTTCAATGCTGGTTTGTGTGGGTGTGATTGGTTCGAATCTTTCATCTGGTTCGCGGTGGTGGTTTGTGTCGGTTCAGATATGGGGTTTAACTGTTCTTTCGGATCTGATTTGTAGCTTGTCAATCGTTGTCCATAGAGTCCATTGGTTTCAGTTCGTCTCCTCCTCCCTCTTTATCTAGTTAGTAGTCAAGTTGTGTTCTTGTGTGCGTTGGTGTTGTCTTGTCTTCTTCGGAGTTTAGCTGTGTGCGTAAGTTATATCGACGGGTCATTATATGGCGGGGCTATGTATTCCAGGTATGACTTTGTCGCCGCTGTGCTTTCCGCTAATCGTAGCTTCTGAACTGGGGGGCTTCTGCTTCTGCTCGTTCTCTCGACCACTCGGTGGTTTGTGTTTGTCAAAGTCTCGTTTGTGGGGTTCGTCTTTTGGATGGTAAGTTGCTGTGGAGGTATCTACTTGCTTTCTCCGTGCCTTCATGGTGTGGAGTGAGGTTGCAAGACGACGCAGTGGTTTCGATCTCTTGCGAGGAGGTGGTCATTCTCTTGCTTGTAGATGGTTGAGTTCGGGTAAACGGGTATCTGCGTGTTTGAGCCGTTGGTCCTTTCTGACGTTTTCCCCACTTGGAGTTTCAAGACTCGACCTTGTGCTTTGCTCTCTCGAGGATCTGGTTTGTCGTTGTAGACGGGTGGTTAGTAGTTATTGGCTTTATGGTGGTTTTGGTCTTTCGTTTGTTTATGTCGTGCTGTAATCGCGAGTTTGTGGTTTCGACCTGTGGTGGTTTATGGTCCTTTCAAGTTTTGGTTTATAGGTTCAGCACGTGCTTCTTCAAGGTCTTCAGAATGAACGTTTGTCTGTCCTCGCTTTGGAGTTTGAGTATGACTCCTTTAGTTCCTAAGCGTTTAAAGCACACACCCCCTTGGCTTTAGTGATGTTGGTTTTAGGAGTAGGAGTTTATCTTCTGGTCTTATGTTTAATCATGTATTTCTTGTTGTCTCTGGGATGTTCGATCTGTGAACTCGCCAGTTTTAGTTTCCGAAAGAGTTGTGATCCTTGTCAGCTTTGCGTTGTACCATCGGTTTCAAATGTTATAATAAATTAATAGAAGACAAAAAAAAAATAAGAACCAACTCAAAATTTATTACGTGGAGTTAAAAAGGTTTATGATGTTTGCTGTGTAACCATAGTAATCCATTAAGAACATAAATGTATATTTTACTTCTACAGACAAATGATAAATGATCATGGGGCCACGGTATTATTTTGAAAACGGACCGTTTATATTTAATGTTGTCTGTAAGTGGGATGTGAATAGCTCCCTACCAATCCGACACCTCCATGCCTTCTAATTTATCTAGAATTATTGATTTCGTTGGGATGAAAGTAGAAACTGGAGTTACGTATATATATATTTTTTTTGAAATTAAAAAAGAAAAAAAAATATTCACTAATTCGTTAGTGAGGAATCTTTGTAGAGGTTTGTAACAGAGAATATAATAAAATGTGAAAGTGTTGACCAAGAAAATATATGTTTAATGATTTGATTAGAGTGAATTTTAAATGAGAAAGAATGCTAAAAGTGTAAACAAAAAAAAAACGAGGTTGTTGACAAATTTGACGCGTTGCGACAAAAAAAAAAGACGTTGACGAGCTTTCTCTTTAAGCGCGAGGTTAGATTCATAATTAGATACTTCTGAGATAAATCACAAAGTATTTAACAGTCAAGGGACCTAATCACTATATTTCACAGCGTTGCGAGAGCGTTTCTCGTTGAGGTCGTTATTTTTAGATATTTGTAAACTGGGTCCGATGGATTTATAGTGATCAAATTGGGTCCAAATCTCTTCAATGCATGACAATACATGTCGCCATATTTGTCTTTGTCTACCTGATTCTGTCCTGGTTTTGATTTTTTTTTTTTGTCAGCAAACAAAGCAGATTCATGTAGACTATGCGAACTATCCCAGTAGCTCTGCATCCATATAGACGACAAACGACAGTTGCTTTCTTGCACTGCGTGCGAGACTGTCCGCCTTTAAGCTCTGTGTCCGTGGTATATGAATGATCTCTGAGCTGTTAAAACTCCTCTTTAAAACTTTTATGTCTTCCAAATAGCTTGCAAAGGCTGGCCACTCTTCTGGTTCCGACACCATCTTCACCAATTGAGCACTATCTATTACAAAAGTAATCCATGCTTGTCTAAGATTCCTCGTACATTCCATTGCCCATATAAGGGCCTCTATCTCTGAGTGTAGTGGCAACTGACTCGCTCTCGTGTTCCTTGCTCCATTAGTCCATCGTAGCTTTCCAGGGTACTATACCATCCTTGCCCTGAAAAGCTATCCTCATTTTTCCAAGATCCGTCTGTAAAACACCATCTACCTGGTATACTCGTTATTATCGAAGATACTTGAATTTGGGTGCGTTCCATATCTTGAGTCTGAGAATTTTGTGTTTCCACCCAAAGTAACGATTCCGTTTCTGGTTTTGATTTTTCTTGTCATTTCATACAAAAATAACAAATTTATTTTTATCTATGAAAAAACAAAATATCCAACGAACAAAAAGAGTTGTAATAAACAGGATAAGTTCTAGATAAAGTAATAAATTTTCGTTCTGGTTTCCAAATTTAAAAGACTTAATATGTACACATAGTATAGTCTTGAAACAATAGAAAGATTTATTTTAAAAAATTTAGTTAAAGTGTTTGTGACTTCCTAAATTTGAATAGTAGTAAAGGCCAAATTAATATTTACAGGTGCAAAAGCATGAAAAACTGAAAAAGAGGATATAAATGGAATAAAAGAATATTTGGCCCATTTCTCTCTGCGTCGGTGACGTGAAGCTTCCCTGCTGGAAAAAAGCTCACATGCGTAATCTCAGTTTATATTTAGGACAGCAACACATGTCCGAACACAACACACTTCTATATCTGTTTCGGATTCAACTCTGCTGTCTTTTTTTCATCAAATTATTTAATTTATTTCGTTGTCAAAATCTCAGAATAAAACCATCTATATTTCGACGAATGTATGTATAAAGTCTTTCTTTTTCTTTGTCCTGATTTAGTTTTCTTTTTTGAATCGGTCTGAACTCGGACAATTAATCCGCCATTTTCTCCTCGGTCTCTCTACTCGTCTCTTCAGTATCGGATCTGAGTCTCCTTCTCTTTCGTTCCAAGGTACAACAAGTTTCAAATACTTTTCTAATTTTATTCACAACATTTTCGTTCAGTTTTTTTCATATTTGATTCGATGAAAAATAATTTAATTCATTTTAATTAATTTATATGTTTTTCCCCTAAGTCACGGCACCGAAAAAAGCAATAACACAGCTGTTCCTTGCTCCATGTCCGAGATTAGTTACCTACTTTTGACAGTATCTTGAATAAAAGCATCAACTAAACTTCAATTCAATCTCTCTACTTTTATTTTTATCTATATATATACCACGTGATTTTCGATTCGGTAATTATCTATATTCTGCACTAAAATATTTTCTTTATTAATTATTTACTAAAAAAATAAAGTTTGTGATTTTATTTTTGCAGATTAGTTTGCTTCTGGAGACGACGTGTTAGCTGTAATTCAATTATTTACTTGCTTTGGCTATTAAACGCGTCGTCACAAGCGCCAATATAAGACAAACTCAAACACAGAGACATCTAGTTTGCATATGCGTGTCATTTCATCTCTATCGGTAATAGATCTTGATTAGAGATTCAAGAGCTAAGAGAACAACGATCCTTCTGTAAAGTGTGAAGCTGCGTTCTTTTTTTTTTTTGGTTCTGTTATCTCGTTTTGAGTGGATAATGGGAATGAGTCTCGATTTTGATGTCGATCTTGAGAAAGGACTCGTCCACTGCGTCAATGAATCGCCGGAGAAGCCATTGATACCGACTTCTACAGAAAACAAACCGGTAATAACCGGAGAAGAAACCGTCGGTTCGTTAGAAAACGACGCGACTCCGGTTCAGTCTGCGAAACCGGGATGGGGAAGGAGCGATCGGAAGGAGAACCGCAAGAAATCAGCGTCGAAGCCTCCTCGTCCGCCGCGCGGACCGTCTCTAGACGCAGCGGACCGGAAACTGATAAGAGAGATCGCTGAATTGGCGATTCTGAAACGCGCGAGGGTCGAACGTATGAGAGCTTTGAAGAAATCGAGAGCGGCTAAAGCTGCGTCTGCGGCTTCTTCTTTCGGCAATGTATTTGCCACGCTTCTCACCGTTATATTCTTCTTCGTCCTCGTTTTGCAAGGTGTGGTTTGATTAATTTGCGATTGCGTTTGCGTTTGCTATTGTCAATTTTTGATTAATCTTGACTGTTTTTTTCTTCTGAAAATTTCAGGATTGTCACCGAGAGCAGCCGCTAGCTCCGGGAGATCTCCGTTAGTAGATACCGGAAAAGCTAATGGTGGTTTTGTTTCGGTTCAATATGCGGGAACTCCGTCTGCGAGTGAACCGGATGGTGGTTATACCGGTCCGGGTTTAGCACAGAGATTGCCGAAGTAAGTTGTCTCTAACTGGTTAAGAAGAGCAGTTATCTTTTCACTATGAATAACTTGTAATCCGTTGACCAAAAAGAAAAAGAATAACTTCTAATCCTGTTATTTATGTACTCCAGTTTACTAAAACCGGTTTCCGGTTTGAAAAGAAGATGAATAGAGAGAGTTTCACAATGAAGCTTAAACCAAAGAACTGGAATTGGACAATTTCGTCACTGGTTCATCAAACCATTTGTCGGTTTAGATTGTCGGTGGACCGTGTACTCGGACAGATAAATTTTGGGGGTAAAATTGGCTGCTTTCTCGGCGGATTAGTTTGTAATGTTTTTTCCTAGAAATAGTATGAGAGAAGTTACAAAAGTAAAATAAAATCAGTGTTATATATATTTTTATATGTACTAATATAATACAACTGGGATTATATTAGTAGATGATTGTTGTGCTTTTGACGAATGCAAAGAAGCATCCAGATTTTGACGAAACCAAAACGTATGAAAATATATGAAATCATCATTATTGGTATACTTTTTAATATTTGAAATCACATGCTAATGATGCTTGCAGTTGAAATTTAAATCAATTATTTATATAGCATTGTATATTTGGAAACAGAATCCATGTGGCTGTACCTAAAAACACTCCCACTGAGCTTAACGACCACTTTTAATGCTGTGCAAAACTATTTGAACATGTGATTCCACGTGTGTGTATTTCAAATGTCCATTATGTCTGTTTCATTGCTGTCTCCGGATGCTTCGTGGGGCCATTATAAGGGCCAATAAGTTTTCATATGCTAAGGTTTTTCGTTGGACGAATCTGCTCTTAAGTTTTGAATTGTCATATCTACTCAACTACACAAATAATTTCTAAAAATGCAGGAAATATAAACATATACAAGTGGAATTGAAAATAATATTAAGATTTTTTTTAAACCATTTCGCGGTTAATATAACAGACGATCGATCTAGCACGAAATACTCAAAAATTTCCATCAGAAATGATATTCGACCGTTTTAAAATTCTGTTTTATTTTGGTTCTGTTACTTGTTATGAAAAAACAAACAAATGGAACATAAGTTTAACAGGAATTAATTAAAACCATATTCATACTAAACCATCGTCAAACACATTGGATTACATTTGTTGCTTCCATCCAAAAACTGCATATGTCATTTTGTCGATGAGTACTTCTCTTACTTTTTCCTTTCCTTTTCCAAGTAGTTAATTACTACATTATCGATATTCCAGCAGGATTCTTCCGAACTTGTAATAGAAAATTATTATTATTATTATGATTATTATTTTCAACAGACACAAAGATTCTTAACGACCATTCATTAGAGACTTAATCACAGATATCGCCACGTCACAAAGATTCTTAACCAGCTTGTTTCTAGCCGTAAGAGGTACCGAGCTTTCATCGTCGGCGCCGGCACTATTGATCCATTTCTGACAAGAATCAGACTGTTTCTGAGCGTCTCCGAGGACATACATTGCGAATCCGAATTCCCCTCGCCCCATTGCTTCGATGGCCTGAGGAATGTTGAACCGGACCACCGGCCGGTACACCTCGGCGCACTGAGCCAGCGCTCGCTCCGCGGGCGGATCTTGAGAATGTCTGATGAGTGATTGGATATATCCTAAGGTATCGGTCATGTTTCCGAGCACAACGTTGGCCATTGCGGAAGCTATAGACTTTGTATCTGGAGGTGAGGGAGAGAGAGAGCGGAGAGAAGCTTCACAGAGGTCAAAGAATGGTGTCGCTTTGCAGATTGTGTCGATCAGGTCATCGGAGGATTGAGCTAGAAACGGTTGGAGCAAGAGGAGGAAGAGGGAGAGAGACGGTGGTGATGTGACGGCGGAGGAGTTCTTCATTGTCCGAGTTGTGTGAGAAGAAAGTTGATGTGCAAATAGAATAAGAGGTGTGTGTTGTTGTGAGTGCTATTATTAACTAGCTGTTTGTAGACTTATATAGTTGCTCTTTAATTTTTTTATGTTACTAAACTTTTTTTTTTTTTTTTTGAATTGTTATGTTACTAAACTTGTGTTCTTTTATTCACCAAGACATGTTTTAGCTTTAGATAGATTAATCATTTTTCTTATAAATAAGACTAATGATTGTTGGGTATACATAGTTATAATTCCACATGTGACGAAACTTTGTGATGAACAACGATTTTTGATAGAAAAATCATATACTATCATTATAAGCAGCTCTGGGTATTTTCGAGTATAAACTTCATTTTTCAAAAAAAAAAACTTCATTTTGTGTTTTAGTGTATATGTGTATTGATTGATGATCACTACCTAATTGTCTAATATGTAAACATGGATATGTGTCTGCTCTTTACTTTTTGTTTGCAACACTTTATCCTTTTGGCTTGTTGGCACAAAAACAAGGGAAAGATGCTATGTGTGGTCTTGGTGAATAGCTCCTATGTGAGTCGGTCCATATGGGACAAAAATACGATTATACATAATCTACACTATCCTGACGTCGACCATATAATTTCAAAATACATTTGTTTTATGTACTTACTAGTAGTATTACGGCGCCAGATTCATATGTTTTATTCTCTAATATTTTTCTAATGAATTCAATTTTTTTATCTATTTATTTGATAGTGGTTAGAGATAGTAGTGTATTACTTTATTTTGAAGTTGTTTATGTCAAAAATGAATAGTATAAATGGTTTCATTGATCGATTCAATAAAAATAGAATAAATAGTTGATAAGTGCACCAAAGTAAATATACTTGAACTTAAAACATAAAGTAAAATTGATGTTCCAAAAAAAACATGTAAATGCATGTGTTTATTTTTGTTTATGGAAAAGTTCACATGTATGACATAATGAAATTAAAATTTTGGAAAAAATGACATAGACAATTTAGTATTATTTTTATCGTAAAAGAGCGATGTAATTTTTTTATTCGTAGGAGATATAAATCTCACATTAAGTTTTATGTACCTAGTTCATAGTAGTTGCTTGATTTTGAATTATATTCAAATAAAGTCGATGAACTTAGTCATTTATACTATTAAAGCATAATTCCTATTAGGATTATGCCTTTGATTTTGAAATTATTTACAATGCCATGTCATTGACATTTAATTTTAATATAAATATTTCTTATTTAAATTAATAATATGAATATTCCCTATATTTATGGTAATTAATACTTTCCATATTTTGTGAATTATAATAATTCTAATTTTTATGCAAACTATACACTCCATTAAATTTAAATATACTTTTTCGTGCATAGTATTATTTAACGATCGAATATGAATATATAAATAATTTTTTTTGAATTTTTTTATTTATTATATTTTTTTACATAATATTGATATCGGATCGTACATATTTTTAGATTTTTACTGGTTTTCTAGAATTTTTAGTTAAAATTCGTTTTACTAAATTTGAACCGGATTATACACAGGTCACTGGATCTATCGATTCACGGATCTGTCGGATAAGAAAATCAAATAGTATAATAGAACAATTTTTTTAAAATTCAATTAGAACAACTTTAAAATTATTATTTTAAAATAAAAGTTATAAACTCAATCGAATTTTATCAGAATAGTAAAAAATTATCGGCGCTTTTAAAGAGCGGCTCAAAATCTAGTTCTCTTATAAAATAATAGCAGTGGTCGTATCTCTTAGTGAAGTTGTTTGGATGACATATTATTGTAGACTTAATAACCCCACTTAGTTGTTTGTAGAGGGATGGGTGAGGTAACAGCCGAGTAGCTCATAATTGAGAGTTTGTGTTATTGTCTATTTATTGTGACCGTTTTTTGGAATAAGCTTATGAGGGCTTGGCAGCCCTAACGAAGAAGACCCATGGGTGAGCGAGCCACTTATAGGTAAATTACATTGTGTTTGTAGGTTTGTTATATTTTCCTGTAAAATTTTATGCTATAGATTTCTCATACAATTAACTTATATAATATATGCGGGACGTAGTCAAAAACACACAAACGCACAAACATTAAACCAATATCTTTATGTGTACTTTTGAATGTTTCTAGGGACAGGGGAATGTAAACCCATGAAGAAGAAATCACAGAAAAATTGCAGGAACGTATTCAATGTTTCTAACGATATGAAAACAATAAGGAAGATGTTTTGTAAATGCATATTGTTCTTCTCATGAAAAAGCTTGTCAATACAAACCTGAGTCTGTAGAGATACATAGTGAAATAAACTAATAACAGTCGTTTGTCTCAAACATTTGCGGGGTCTCAGAGACAACATTTCGTAGCTATGTGCGTATCTGTTTTAGATTTCTGGCCTGTGAAGTATGGAAAGATAGTCAGGATGGTATAATTTTGTTATTTTCTATGAAAGTTAATTCCGGGCAGAGCTAAGCTGTTACTTGCTTGTCCTCAGATTACAGAATATCTCTGCCTTCTCGCTGGAGCTTCTTCGAACATTTTGAGCAACCAATATAACGCCATCATTTCTCTGTCTGAATTCCAGTAACTTTAGCGTACAGAGGAACTCAATTATCTGCAATCAATTATAGAACAACAACAATTAGAATGGACAACTTAAAGAGTATCTTTAGGTAGATTTTTATACGTTGACCTGAGGTTCAGATGTGATAAGGTTGAGCTCAGAACGATGAGAGGTTCTATTTTCTGTGCATGAAGAAGCTTAGATGAAGAGACAGTCTAGTTTGTGGTACCCCCAACCAACCTGCAGGAAGATAAAAGTGACAGGACAGAAAATGTAAGAGCAATTCATAGACCAATATATTTGATGCACATGATGTGGTGGATATGTAATATTAGTTTCAGAGTGACTTACTTTTCATAGTATTCTTTTCCAACATCTGTATTATAGTGAAAGTAGATATGTGATCCAGATGTTACGGTGAGAAATAACCGGCCTGCATAATGGATTGTTAGTCAATGGAATTCCCAGCGCACACCTCTTCAGGAAGAGGAATCATGTCAGCATTAATTCCATGTGAGCAGGTAAAGGTGGAGTGGCAGCTGCAGTTCATTCAACCATCCCAACAACATCAATCCCACTGTTGGTCTTAGGGGCTTCTCTGGTCGCACCATGATAAGCCTTAGTTCTCACAGCTCCGGCGCGATGGTTCCTCTCTGTGCATAGACAATTTAAAAAAAGGAGAACTAAATAGAGTGAGCCGAGTACACATATAGACAATGGGTGGCATGTACATGTTCCGGAAAGTTTGTCAGGGGCTGACGTTCATTGTCATCAAAGATTCTTGCTATCGTAAAAGACTGATGTTTAGAAGAGAAGTTGAAATTCAAACAGCTTTAACTTGAAAGTGTAGGTTCTGCCTACTAAATCCTTTAAGTTCTGTGGCAGTGGTCTAGCATCTGTGTCTTCAACAGATGCGTCCTGTTTCCAAAAAAAAAAAGATTTAGTAAGCTGAGTAAACATTTGGCAAAAATCCTAACACATTTCCAAATGTAATGTTGACCATATTACCATGATTTGTGCGGGGTTGTATCTTAATACAAACTATTCCTTTTTATCTCTGAAACTCATGGAAGGTTTGCTTTCTCATTCTCATCCTAGTTTTGAAAATCCAAACTCATAAACCCGTTAATATCAGTTATAAGCATGTAGGATATATAAAGAAGAGAAAACACATCATTATTGGTTTTTATGTTAGAAACAACAGAGCTAAGTCTTATTAATTAAACTTTTATTAGTTGGGATTTCAGGTGATCACATAAATTAGTTTCTGGACACCTTTATACTTGGTGGAGGTTGAGGAAGACCCGCCATCTCTGACGCGTTCCCTGCGTAGTGTTATGTTTCAGAGATTAAGAACTGAAGCACGCTAAGTGTATAGTTGAAATAAGGGTGGTCGAATTTCTAACGCTTCCAGGAAGATCTTGCTGGCTAGACACTCTTGATCAACATATAAATGGGTGCTTGATGTAGCATATAGGAAGAGTAGACCTGAGAGAAAATAAAAGGGAAGCATTAATGTAATTCACAATATTAGTACCTCCAACTAATTTGGACTAATGTTCATGGCTAAGATGACCTTCTCAACACCTAGGAGACTCAATTTGTCATGGAGGTTGGTGGGAGCATGTCAAAAACAATGAGGTATACAGTTTTGTCACTGCATAGTTGGGACGATGTGCTATCATAAAACATGTTAAAATAAAAGCTACATCTATGAATCCAATTTACGTACATAAAATGGCTCAGGTGTTAGTTACATACCTCTCAATTCTTAGGGTCACCATTATAACGTTTTGGGTTTCATCGTTCCAGATGGTTTTGATGCCCCTTAATTCGCCAACAATATCTGCAATTTAACAGTCAGCAGGAGGTTAGTTTTAAAAAAAAATTGGTAACAGAGACGCAATGGCTAGGTTTGTTATTGAATCATACCTGATAATCCTTTGTTCGTGGGAGGAACATCAATTGTTCATTCGTACGGAACATGAATATCTCTGTTGGACGGGTTTATAGTCTCGGCAATCTCAACGAAGGTGGACTTCCATGAACCTAATAGCAACGACGGCCGCAGTCGAGAGCTTGAATCGGACCAGTTTTAAGAGAGATGGGGGTTGTGAAAAAGATTGTCGAACATTAGATTGTTTGAGGGTTTCGTAAGGGTGCAATATGATTTTTAGTAATGTTTAGAGTAATCTGAGTGTTTAGGAAAGACTAGAAACGATTTAGTGAAGATTAGAGTATGGAATGAGATTAGGAGTCTAATATGGAACCATTGAGATTTAAAGACTAAGAGAGAGTCTCAAAACTTGCTTAAT